>NW_014577244.1:98046-119125 GCF_000485595.1 Priapulus caudatus
TCACCGACCAATCGGAGGGCGCTGCATTTGCCGATCGCTATGCGCATTGGGAATGGTACGTCACAGGTTTGGGTTACATTATTGTATCTACGTATGCAGTAGTACTGTACTACTGGTTCAATAAACTTACTTTAGTCAGTGATCGAACTATCACTAACACTAAGAGTAGCATGGGCATTGTCACGTTTGTGTGGCGAGTAATCACTCGGTGCTTTGGTTAAGCCTTATAACTATAAGGTTAACAAGAAAAGATCAAGGTTATACTTAGCTCTAGTACTATAGCCCGCTTACATTAACCTGCGGCAGTTAATGTAAGCGGGCTATAGTACTAGAGCTAGGTTATACTAATACTAATGCTGAGAGGGTCTATGTCCCCCAGGGTACTGCCAGAACGTACCCTGGGTACGGTCCGGTATACCGGGCCGTACCCTGGTACTAAATATTACTATCTAATATGCCGTTCCGTACCTCGCCTTCTCCATTAACGAGTCTAGGGAGTCGCCTACGCCTACTCCCTAACCCTAACCCTAACCCTATCCCTAACCCTAACCCTAACCCTAACCCTAACCCTAACCATAACCCTAACCTTAACCATATCAGCTAGATAGTTACTAGGGTACGTTCCGGTAACACCGGACCGTACCCAGGGTACTTTCCGGCAGTACCCTGTGGGACATAGACCCTATGAGCAATACTAATAGCAAAGATGGCTATAATTCAACCATATCAGATATACCCGAATAGCGATAGCGTGCCAAGACACATCTATACAAATGTACATTGTCTTAATTTACTCTTGAGTCCTGGTATTTAATCCAGGTAATTTACTCCTGGTACGTCTCGTAAAAAACTTGGCAATTGACAGACAAGTAGTACCAGTGGCAGTACAGGCTCTATGATATCCTCTCTCGTCATAGTAGCTTACTATAGGGCTCATAGGGTCTATGTCCCTCAGGGTACTGCCGGAACGTACCCTGGTAACTATTTGATATGGTTAGGGTTAGGGAGTAGGCGTAGGCGACTCCCTAGACTCGTTAGTGGAGTAGGCGAGGTACGGTCCGGCATACAGTAAAAACCCGCGTATAAGAACATAGATTTTAAGAACATGTTAGGCTAAAATTTCCCATTTAGACCCCTTTACATAAGAACCTGTTTTAGGCTAAGATTTTAAAGTAGGTTCTTAATTTTCCATGCAGATGAAGACTTAAAAAGAAACACAGGTAAAATAAAAAAGACGAGCTCAACAATATCGATGCAATAGCAATGCCAATGCCAATGCCAATGCCAATTTGCTCAACAATAACAATGCCAGCACCCTGGCATTGTTATTGAGACACAGTACTGCATTATTTACATATACAGTAAAAACCCGCATAAAAGAACACGTCGATTAAGAACACTCAGGCTGAAATGCGGTCAACAAATTGCATATACATAAGAACACATTCAGCCTGAAAAATAAAAATTGTTCTTATATAAAAAAAACAACATGTGCAACAACTAAACTCTCCATATAACACCTTATACACATAACACTACTGTACTGGTAACACATGCATCACAGCCACTAAGCCCGCGCGTAGCGCGGGTTTCAGCTAGTACATATTAAAAGTAGAAACAATTAAGAACCTATTTAAGAACCTTTTGAGCCTAATTTTTCAGTAAGCACCATTTATATAAGAACATGTTGAGGCTAACTTGGAAAAATATATGTTCTTATACGCGGGTTTTTACTGTATTAGATAGTACCAGGTTACGTTCCGGCAGTACCCTGGGGGACATAGACCCTATGAGCAATAGCAATAGCAAAGATGGCTAATTCAACCATATCAGATATACCCGAATAGTGATAGCGTGCCAAGACAGATAGATCTATACAAATGTACATTGTCTTAATTTATTTTTGCCTTACTAGGTTTACTGAGTTCAGTGCATGCATGCATTGAGAGCTATTTTGATGAACAACGGTGATGCAATTCTGTCATTTTCAGAATACACAAGATGGGAGGTGTGAACACGAAGGAGGTAGTTGAGGCACTTGATGCGACAGATAGCAGAACAACGCCTCCTCACATGGGAAGAAAAACAATCCTCAGCACAGATCCAAGATCACCAACTGAGGAGATATGTCGAACACCAATAGTAGTAAGCATATTTACGTAAAGGTTGTTATCAATCTTTATAGAAGAAATTCCTTCTATAAATGGGTATGTTTGTGGGTACATGGTTGCGTGCATCTGTGGGTGAGTGCATGCATGAGTGTGTGTAGGCCTACACAACGCATGCGTGCGTGCACACCCGCCTGTTATCGGCTCCTGTCTCTCAGCTTGAGCGTGCCCGTACGCGTGCGCGGTAGATGCAGTATAAAGTACAGTGTGTTGAAGTACGGTACTGATATATCGACCCTCTCGATCGAGCCTTCCTGAAGGACAGGCATCAAGGCCCCGAAGGTCGCGCACGGTATTGGCGGGCAAAATACAGGCTGTGGATGTCTGTTTGGCTATTATAAGTCAAGGTACCGAGGGACTTTGTCAAACTTTTGTAACTTTTCCAGTAGGCAAGATGAAATTGGGAAAAACAACTCTATTATCGGCTCTATTCCCCCTTCCGGCTCTCCTCCATGAAATATTCCCGTTCTTCTATTTCTATGCATTTTCTTTAAACGATCATACAAAATACATATAGACATAATATTTAACTTTCTACCACAAAAAGTGGGGGGGCCCGGCCCCCCGCCCCCGTTAACGCGCCGCCCCTGGTAAACACTATCAAAAAATCTAATCCTTATATATATAAATCAGTGAGTAAGATACCTTTATCTACTCCTGATATAATACTATCCACGATGCAGGATGCCGCTGGAATGAATTTACGATGGCTACGATGATTGGACAGTTTTTGTCCAATCACAGTGCAACACAAGGTGACGTTGTTTAACATGAACGTGAACTTGCCTTGCCACTGTCTGATTTCATGAAATACCATTTTTACCACTGTTGAGCGTACGTATCGTGACACACCGTTATTATGAAACTGGCGCGGAATTTTGTTTGTGAACGAGTAGTGAACTTATGTACGATTCTTCGTCGCGTGTGCTGTTATGAATAGATGTATATTACTGGTGGTGTGCTCGTGGTGTGAGTGTAAATAAGCGCCTGCTAATCTGTACCATATCAAAATCCAGAAGTCATCATAATCATAGTCAATCATCATAAATCTAAAGTGTAAGTAAAAATAAAACCTATGCTATGCCTATATGGTAAAACTCGTTTAGCGACTAGAGTACATCCGTAGCTGAGCTGTGTGCTTGGCCTATCACTAGTATCAGTAAAACATTGCGCAACTTTTCATGGAAATTCATACCAATTGCTCAACTTCCTGAATATGTATATGGTATACCGTATCATATGCAGTAGATACAATAATGTACCAACACAGTTAGGTGGTAGCGGTTAACGCGTCGCTATTGGTTTTCTGTGGAGGAAATTCACGCGGAACCGCCTGAGTGGTGCGTTTGCAGAGACTAGAACTTCCAAACTGGTGTTTATTCTCAACACGAACCTTCTCCGTATCTTGGACTTACTATTGTATCACCAGATACTCTGTATAACTAATATAACTGTTACAAAAATTCAAGTGCCGAGCGGCGAATACCAACTGGAAGCGTCATTTCTGTGACCTGTGACGTACTTCGGTTTGAAAGAGCGGATTCACCAACCCAATCGGGAGGCGCTGGCATTGCAACACACACACACATACACACACAAACGAACAAACAACACACACACACACACATACACACACAAACGAACAAACAACAAACACACACACACAAACACACGTACATAGATTTATACATGCATACATACATGCACGCACATGCCAAATTGGACAACCGTACGTTTGGCACGTGCTGTAGGCATGCCAGTGCTAGGGGGGTCTGGGGGCATCCCCCCCCCCAGAAAATTTTGAAATATTTAAGCCATTTTCCTGCAATCTGAGGCATACTGTGGGCCATATTCTCATGTCTAATGACACTATCTCAACCCTAGACTCAACCCTACAAGTTAGGATTCAAAACACTTTTCATGACTTTTCAGAGAGCGTACACAGTTAGGTTACTATAGTAATAATACATGTATTAAAACACAGGTAAGAATTGCAATTTCTCACAATTTCACGTGATTTTGTATGTTTGCAACCATACTTTTTGGCTATTTGTGAGTCTGGAAACATTTTCTTGAAGAGTTTATTAATTTGCATGGTCTGCCCCCCTCAAAGGCACATTGTGTTCAATTAAATAATCCGTAAATCTCACTTCTGCGTCAAGACAGACAATTCTCTATCTGCTGCAAAGAAGCTTGATATATTGGGTGTAGATTCCACTGCACCCGCATAGCACTTGTACTTTTGAGAGACTATATGCTTCTGGCAGTCACTCCTTCCTCCGTGCCCCACTTGAAAGTCTGTCTTGCATACCATGCAATAGCCACGATTAACACTGAATTGTACTGTAGGCTATACAGTTTTACATACATTTAAAAAACTCATTTCTCATGCATTATGCTAAAATTGAAACAATCACATTTCTTTCTTTTTTCTTCTTCTTCCTTCTTTCTTTTTTTCTTTTTTTTTGAATCTCAGGAGGGGATATTTGTACAGGCCATCCCCCCCTCCTTCAAGAGTGGAGGGGATGCATCCCCCCATCCCCCGGGATTTACGCCCCTGGTGCGAATCACTTAAAGAGCGCGCGGAGCGCGCTTCCTAGGGGGTGGGTGCAGGGAGGGGGGAGTTTCCCCCCTCCCGCGCGAAGCGCGGAAGCTCTGACGTTTCATTAAATTATTAGAGAAAGAAGACAATTCGTTGTACCTTTCTCGACTCTTAATCCTAAATTTTCAAAAATAATATTGGATTTATTGTTAAACAAGATTTCGATTTTGTTTAGGATATCTTCGGAAAAAGATCGAGCATCATGCATGTGATAAATATATTGACGTTTAAATCAACCAATCACCAAACAATCAGCATTTCATCATAAGATTTCCATAATTGCTAGCAGGACAATACGAATAAAGAAGTAAGTAAAGAAATAAGAATAAACAAGTAGCACGTAGAGAACCCGACCCGCTGTACACAAAATATCCTTAGAGCTCAATAGTCATATTATTGTGTAGGAACGCATGATATGTTATGCCGAGCTGGATGAAAGGCGAACTGCGCTGGGCTCAAAGCTCATTTCACAAAATATTTTTAAATAATTAAAAGATATCTGTTGTTTCTTTTATAATCTTTTTAACACAGTCTTTGTCATTTGTCGTTCTGTTATCGGCTCCTGTCTCTCAGCTTGAGCGTGCCCGTACGCGTGCGCGGTAGATGCAGTATAAAGTACAGTGTGTTGAAGTACGGTACTGATATATCGACCCTCTCGATCGAGCCTTCCTGAAGGACAGGCATCAAGGCCCCGAAGGTCGCGCACGGTATTGGCGGGCAAAATACAGGCTGTGGATGTCTGTTTGGCTATTATAAGTCAAGGTACCGAGGGACTTTGTCAAACTTTTGTAACTTTTCCAGTAGGCAAGATGAAATTGGGAAAAACAACTCTATTATCGGCTCTATTCCCCCTTCCGCTCTCCTCCTGTATTCCCTTTTCTATTTCTTGCATTTCTTTAACGATCATACAAATACATATAGACATAATATTATTTCTACCACAAAAAGTGGGGGGCCCGGCCCCCCGGCCCCCCGTTACGCGCCGCCCCTGGTAAACACTATCAAAAAATCTAATCCTTATATATATAAATCAGTGAGTAAGATACCTTTATCTACTCCTGATATAAATCCTATCCACGATCAGATGCGCTGGTAATGATTTACGATGGCTACGATGATTGGACAGTTTTTGTCCAATCACAGTGCAACACATAGGCTTGACGGTGTGTTTAACATTTGAACGTGAACCCTGCCTTGGCCACTGGTACTGATTTCATGAAATACCATTTTTACCACGTTGGTACGTATGTGAACGACCGTTATTATGAAACTGGCGCGGAATTTTGTTTCCGGTGACCACGGCAAGTATGCAGGGAACTATGTACGATTCTTCGTCGCGTTGTGCTGTTATGAATAGATGTATATTACATGGTGAGGGGTGTGACTGCGTGTGTGTGTGTGTAAATAAGGCCTGCTAATCTGTAGCCATAGTCAAAGTCAAAGTCATCATAATCATAGTCAAGTCATCATAAATCTAATTGTGTAAGTTCAAAAACTAAAAGAGCCTATCTGATGCCTATATGTGAAAACTCGTTTAGCGACTATGAGTACATCCGTACTGCTGAGTCCTGAGCTGTGTGCTTCGGCCTATCACTGGCTATCAGTAATAAACACTTGCCGCAACTTTCATGCGAATTTCATACCAATTGCTCAACTTCCTGAATATGTATATGTAGTGACCGTTATCATATGCGAGTAATACAAATAATGTTAACCAAACACAGCTTAGGGTGGTAGCGGTTACAACGCGTCGCTATTGGTTTTCTGTGGAGGAAATTCACGCGGAAGCCTGAGTGGTGCCGTTTGCAGAGACTAGAACTTCCAAACTGGTGTTTATTCTCAACACGAACCTTTCTCCGCGTATCTTGGACTTACTATGTATCACCAGATACTCTGTATAACTAATATAACTGTTACAAAAAATTCAAGTGACGAGCGGCGAATACCAACTGAGCGTCATTTCTGTGACCTGTGAGCGTTACTTCGGGTCTTGAAGAGCGGATTCACCAACCCAATCGGAGGCGCTGGCATTGCAGATCGCTATGGCGCATGGAATGGTACGTCACCAGGTATCTGGGTTACATTATTGTAGTCTACGTATGCGAGTAGTACTGTACGGTACTGCGTGTCACATAAACTTACTTTTAGTCAGTGCATCGGAACTATCCACTAACCACTATCGAGCGTTAGCATGGGCATTGTCACGTCCTTGTCAATGGTTTGAGCCGAGTTAATCGACTCGGTCGCTTCTTGGTTACAAGCCTTTCTTATAACTATAAGATGTTAACAAGAACAGATCAAGGTGCGTATACTTAGCTCATAGGTACTATACAGCACCGCTATCACATTAACCTGCCCCTACGAGGCCAAGTCTAATGTAAGCGGAGGCTATAGTACTAGAGCTAAGTTTTTATACTAATACTAATGCTGAGAGGGTCTATGGTCCCCAGGGCTACTGCCAGAACGTACCCTGGCGTACGGTCCCGGTATTATACCGGGCCGCTACACCTCGGGCTACTTAAATGATTGACTTATCAATATGCCGTTGCCAGCTACCTCGCCTTCTCCATTAACGAGTCCTAGGGATCGCCTACGCCCTACTACCCCCTAACCCTACCCTAACCTTTATTCCTCTAAACCCTAACCGTCAATCCCTAACCCTAACCATAACCCTAAATCCTGTAACCATGATCAGCGTAGCATAGTTACTAGCGGTTACGTTCTCGGGGTAAACACCGGACGTAACCCATGGAGTACTTTCCGGCAGTACCCTGTGGGGAGCATAGACCTATGAGCACAATACAATAGCAAAGATAGCGCTATAATTCAACCGATATCAGATATACCCGAATAGCCGGGATAGCGGTGCCAAGACACAATCTATACAAATGTAGACATTGTTCTTAATTCTACTCATTGAGTCCTGGTGATTTAATCCACCAAGGTAAATTTACATCCTGAGCGTACTCTCGCGGTAAAAAACTTGGCCCAATCTGACAGACAAGTATGTCTACCAAGTGGCCACAGGCTCTTCATTGATATCCTCTCCGTCATTGAGTAGCTTACTATAGGGCTTTCATAGCGGTCTATGTCCCTCAGGGCGGTAGCTTGCCGGAACGTCACCCTGGTAAACTATTTGATATGGTTAGGGTAGGGCAGTAGGCCGTAGGCGAAACTCCGTAGAACTCGTTAGTGGGAGTAGGCGACGGCGGCGGGTACGGATCCGGTCATCATACAGTTAAAAACCCGCGTATAAGCACATCAGAATTTAAGCGAACATGTTAGGGCTACAATTCCCAGTTTGACGATCCCCTTACATGAAGAACCTGTTTTAGGCTGAAGATTATTAAAGTAGGTTCTTTGAAATTTTCCATGCCAGACTAGAAGACTTAAAAAGAAACACAGGAAATAAAAAAGACGAGCTCAACACACAGTCGATGCAATCTTAGCAATTGCCCGAATGCCAATTGCAATGGCCAATTGCTCAACAATCAGACAATGCCAGCCACCCTGGCATTGTTATTGAGGCAACACAGTACTGCATTATATTACATAGGTACAGTGAAAAACGCGCGCATAAAAGAACACGATCGGATTAAGAACACTCAGGCTGAAATGCGGGTCAACAATTGCATATACATAAGAACACATTCAGCCTGCAAAAAAGTCAAAATTGTTCTGTATATATAAACCAAAACATGGTGCAACAACTTAACTCTCCACGCTATAACCACTTATACACATAACAACGTAAGTACCTTACTGGTAACACATGCATCACAGTCACTTGAAGGCCCGCGCGTCGTAGGCGGTTCAGCTAGGTACATATTAAGACAGTAGCAACAATTAAGAACCGTATTTTAAGAAACCTTTCTGAGCCTAATTTTTCAGTAAAGCACCTTGTATATAAAGAACATGTCTGAGGCTGAACCTTGAAAAACATATATGTTCTTATACGCGGCGTTTACTGTATTAGATAGTACCAGGTTACGTCCCGGCTGAGTACCCTGAGGTGACATAGAACCTGATGAGCAGAGTGAGGCAAATAGCAGAAGATGGCTAATCTCGCCATATCAGATATACCGAAGTAGTGCAGTAACGGCGTGCCCAAGACTAAGATCCTATACAAATGTACATTGTCCTTAATTTATTGTTTGCCTACGTAGGTTTACTGAGTTCAGTGCATGCATGCATTGGAGAGCTATCTTTCATGAACACAACGGGAGCGGTGATGCAATTCTGCTCGATCTTCCAAGGAATACAGCGAAGATTGGAGGCGGCCCCCGGATGCCCAGTCGAACACGAAGGAGTGTAGGTTGGAGGCACTTCGAGCTCGCGACACGCATAGCAGCAACAACGCACGCATCTCCACCGAGTGGGCCGCAAGTAAAAACACGATCCCTCAGCACAGATCCAAGCATCACCACAGCTGACGGACGATCATGCTCCGACCACCCAATGAGTAGTAACAGCATACTTTACAATTAAATGGTTTGTTCCTATTAATTACTTTATAGAAATGACACGATATCCCTTTCTCGATAACAGGGTAGTGCTTAGTTCTTGTTCCGTTGCGTACCATGGTTGGTGCATCTGTGGTTGGATGTGCATGCGATGACGTGTGTGCTACGGCCTACACACACGCATGCCCGTGAGCCGTCGCACACCCGCCACCACCACCACCACCGACCACCTGCCCGACAACACACCTACACACTTCGACCCCAACCCTGCCTCCACTACGTTCTCAGTACTGTTCACCTGTATATACGTTACCCCATGTTTGTGTATACCCCGTCACACGGACGGCGACCATCCGCCGGACCATCGCAGCGGCGACCGCTATACTGGCGACCAGAAGAAAATGTTAACCGAAGGTGCGCCGACAAACGCCGAAACAAACAACGCGGAGAAAACAGTTGTCCCAAATTTCAAATTACAAACTGAAAAAAACCGCGCTCCGTGCGTATCATACCGCGTTCTCACCGGCCGTGCGCGGCACCCCCGCATGACCTTCATCCTGCGCTTTATGGCCGTTTCTGATGAGAATACTATCCGGGCCTTCGCGGGACGACGGCTCGATCACTTGGCAGTCCTCCCGCGGTCTGGCGCTTTACCGGCCGCTCGATGGGGGCTTCTTACCGCCGCGTCTTCTACGTGCTACCCCGCGAGCTGCACGGCGACCCTACAGCGTTTCTACCCGTCTCTCACGGCGACTTATAGTAAGCTGCGTCAGATTTTTGCCGTCGAAAATTTCAACTGGCTATAGTTGATTGCGTGTCCGCTGTGAAATGTTAGGAAAGCACAATTTTGTCTTTGTGATCACAGACTCTCCGCAATCAAGCAGACAGATAAGCAAAGCGTTAGTTAATACAATTGTTATAAAATATGAAAGTGATATCACACGGTAGGCAAAATAATTAGTGAATATGCTGCGAATTATTGCATATATTCGTCTAACATACAGAATATTTACAATGAAATGAGCTGCTAAAACCGAAATTGAAAAAAATCACACAATTAAATCATCACTGGCATAATGTACATTGGACATAGCACACCAATAGACATGTATTCAAAGTCAGCTGAACGAGCATGTGCTATATCATTCGGTCTTGCCATGGCGCACTGACCAGGGCTGCTGAGTTGAGCAGTAGGAGCTTGGAGATATTCACGCTGCTTTCTTGGCAGCAAGATGCTATCTGTGTTTGGCTCCTTTTGCTGGTCGACAATCATGGCATATTGCGCATTTGCTGCCTCCGATGACTCCAGGCGACGAACCATGCGTTGGTGCCATCCTCGTGATCCAGGAAGCTGGCCCATTCTGCAGGGTAGATAGCGCATGCGCATCAAGTTGTGAAGGCGCAACACCATGCTCACAATGAGCCTTTCTGTGTCACAGCTCCTGCTTGCATTTTGGATGCCTAGGAGAATCTTGCCAAACGTTATTGTGTAGTATCGCGAATCCATCTCCACTATCCTCACTCCTCTGGAATATCCTCTGTAGGTTGCATATCCTCTGGCTCCTTTGTCAGGTTGCGTGACGCCGCGAGTAGGGCTTCATCAGATAGCTACGGAGCCCAAAGGAGTCACTCGCCAAGGATGAATGTTATGGCATGTTTACTGTCATCATTCGGAGGGAGTGATGGTTGCTGGAATACCATATTCGGATTCGTCAGCTAGGCACTCCTTCAGCTTCCAGGGATTCATTAATAAGATCATGGGGCATCTGACATGTAACCACTCACCTACCAACGTCTATCCACAGACAAGTTATAGCAGCATCTACCAGGGCCCATCAAAACAATTAGAAAGAGATCTCTTGGGAAGTTATCGATATAGGACTTCCATGTTGGCTGCTTTCCGGTATGGCAACGTGTTTGCCATCAAGGTCGCACCACATCCATAGGGACCATTCACAGCGACGTTCGAAGCTGTTCAGCACAACTTGCAATGCCCCATTCTGCAGCGAGGTAGTAGAGGCACTGGGATCACTTCATTTGGTATATCTACTATGGCCCGGCCAGACTTCTTCACTACGAAACGAAGAAGGTATTGGATGGGATTCTTGATGTCAAACTCTCATACTGCGCGTACATGTGCACCATATGCCAAGATGGCGCCAGAGTGGCTGCAAGCTTCAGCCTGGATCTATAGCTTTCTGTAGATTGGATATACCTGCCTTGGTGATTCTTGGATTAAGTCTGAGTGGAGCAGCTCATTCAAAACATACTCTGGTGGATCTGAGCGAAATTGTGGACAAGATGCAGGATCTTCGCTGCCTTCAACTCAGGCCATGAGGCGGTTGAAGTGCCCAAAACTGAAGAATCTTCGGACCATCACCTACGCATGGTCTAAAGCCCACATCTTCTTCGCTTTGCCCCCCCTTCTTTCGCCGTCTGATCGATGTTTTACAGTTCTGCAGCCACTCATTGTATGCTGCTGCCTGCTGCTTGCTGCCGCACAATAAGCAATAAGCTCCGGATATCTTTCTTGCCAATGATTCGGCATGAACACGACATACACGCCGAGGAAGACGACAGACACACTGGACGCCATGCGAAGTCCGCCGCTATGCAAATTTACCATTTCGCATGCCGTCTTTGCTAGCGTGTACTGCGCCGCTGGCTACCGGCCGCTTTCCATGCGACAGATGTACGGGCCTTGTACGGCGTTTATGGAGATGTTTACGCCGCTTGTCTCACGGACCTTGGCGAACCCCACGCGCCGTTCTTTTACCCGTTCCAGTCAGATCGGCCGAACGCTTGGCGTTTGTTTTGAACAGTGCGTCAAAACAAACGCCGTGACCTCCGGCGATCATGGCCATCATTGGCGTACCATGGCGACCACATGCGCGAAAGGCGGCTCTATGCGTTTCCACCCCGCGCTTATTACCGCCGCTTATGGCGAGGCCTGTGGGGCGCGCGTCCTGGTGCCATTTTCCGTCGCTAGGGAAGCCCGCCCGGCCAGGGTAGTGAAGCGCGCCACCCCGGCCTGATGACGGCCAGCACCGCACGAGCGGGTATTAGGTACACATTACCCTCGCCCGACATTGACATGCAATTACACATCCGCTGCCGGGTCGCGTCGCGCCCAGTGCCGCGGAGTGCGGCGGCTTAACGGCTCTCCGGCCGGCTCGCGGGGGAACAACGGCATCTGTTTTGCGCAACGCCATCTTGTACCCGGTCTCTCTGGATATTCTTCCTACAATCTGATAATCCCACATACTTCAACCTTCAAACTTTGTTTATAGTTATTCTGATATTACCTATTTTAATCAGCAATTGCATAGGCCAAATGGTATGCCTGTGTTTGACCTTGAACACTCCTTAAAGGGATTAGTTTACTCTAGGTTCTAGGGTTATTTTCAGTTAATTTAGGTTAAATTATTGCTATCATAAAAAGTTTCATGGTTTAATCACCATTAGAAATATTATTAGAAACAATGTTTAAAATGACAAGCGACTACAGTTTGATACAACTGACCGGTGGCCGCCACTTCAAAGCGCTACGATCTGATATAGTTAGCCGCAAACACTTCCAGCAAGGGCTAAGATCCGAGGCTTGGTGTTTTCTTCTATTTTGACTAATTTATAAAGAAAAGGATTTTAAATTATCGTAGTTAAACGACACTACTAGTTTCCAGGTGCGTATATTGATGGATCCAGAATTTGGTCCTAAAAGTGCAACATTCGTTTCGCGAGGTGTCGAAATAAGCGTCGCTGTCCCCGGATTGTCCGAGACAACCGCAGAATTTGTTGACCGGACAAGCCCTAACCCAGTTCTGAGGACATTGATAACCGGTGGACAACCGAAGACAAAAAAGTGACGAAAAAACGGCACTTTAGAATTTGTGTTCTCCAGGAGTTCTCCCAAGTAGCACTTATAGTCCTGACGGCCCGCAATGTAATCATATGGTGTGGGAAAGCCGACGACCGCATACTTAGCTGCAGTTTCCAACACTGGTATATGTTCAGGTTTTTTCTGATTTTAATGAGAGGTGGAACTCAGATTATTTGGAACCAGCATAACCAAGCAAGTTTTCACCACACATTTTGGTGACCTTTGTTATTGTCCATTACGTTATTTTGAATCCTTGCCCGTGGAGTGTTCTTTGGCCCCGATGCCAAACAAACAACATGCAATGGGGGATTCAATGTTGATCGAAAGTTAAAAAAAAGAGAATTGTGCGGAATGTCGAATGAAGGCCTGTACATGTACTCAAAAAAATGCTGCTGCAATATACCATCGTCTCGATCTACGATTTTTCAAAATTTTATGGGGCGCAGGACCATACCCTCACCCGCTTGTTGTTTCACCCCCTCTTGAAATCCCCAATGAGCCCGCCAGGATTGAACAATTACAATCTATACTTTGCGGAACAGAAACAATGAACAAAATGATCGCCCTTTTCACATGGCACCGAAACAACAACAGAAGATTGCAGAAAAGGTAGAGGAGCCGATATGATGTGGAGGCAGGGAGGCGTAGGAGCCATTTAAAATATTTCAAGTCATCCTGCCACTATTTGCGCAAGTTGCTAGTTTTTGGCCACCCTTGATTAAAAAATCCTGGCTACACCACTGTTTTTTTGCCGCGTGTTTTCTGACCATATTTATTTATCGTGGATTGAAAATAGGAGATTTGGGGATAATTTTTCTTGGGACAACCAGAAATTGGTGGCGGACAACCGATTTGATGCCTGGGTTGTCCGCAGGGAGGCAGGACCACAGTGATTGTTTAAATTATTTCGAAGCCACTGGTTCCTTGGGTGTTAAATTAAATGCCATTTAGCTTATGGAATATAATTGCACCTTTGTGATATAGGCCCTCGGTCTTGTAACGTTGCAAAATAAATCTTGGCAACATAACGCAACTTGTTTTCAAATCTGGCAGCACGGTCGCGGGTGTCATGGCGCCGTTCAAATTTCGTAGCGTTGATGTGTAATTAATTATAACAATCAAATTAGGTATCTGGTAACAAATACGCGTAGATGATTTGTTATACAGTAAATACAGTTATATGCAGTAAAGTCCTAGAGTCTACTATCCCTTTAAGTACATGGAGGCTTGATAAAGAATCATACATAAAGAAATATGAAATTTAATTATATTGTTTATTGTGGCCTAGCTACCAAGTGTAAATGTTTCGTGAATCGTAAACTAATCAGAGTTATTTTTATAATTAGATTTTTGATGTAATAACAGGCATGCTGGACATTATGAAAATAAAAGGTTGTGTGGGTTGTTAAAAGTAGGTGACCTATAAGTAAGAATTGAGATAACCAGAATCACCTATCATAGGAAAACATTTAGTTCCAGCAGGTGAACAAATGCAACCACATAATAATGGTAGATGCAGCTTCAGTTTTGAGTGAACACAGTAAACGCAAGAGCAACACGATGCCGCAACGAGGGAGGTGCCAAGGATATGACCGTAAACCCGTATATTTTAAGAACATGCATTGCACACACGAGTAGGGTAGGGGTTGGGCAGAAGCAGGAATTGTTATCATGCTGCATTACTGGCCTATTCCAGTAGTGCCTTAATTACTGGACCATTATTCGTTTTTACCTTCAAATAGCCAGCCAGATCTCAATGATCATGCATGAGGGATCACACTCGAAATGTATGCATGAACTCAACAATTTTTATTTGTAATGTCAGATTAGTTATATATACCATTACCTTCATGTAGGCTTACATGGTCTCACAAGATGAAATCATCATGTGTGGCTGATTGGTGAACCTTAGATATTATGTCTATGTCGTCCAGGATGTCGCAGCAATATGATTATTGTATTTGTATGGTTCACACAGTGCTGGCTGGAAGATGTGGTGAGAGGATAGAAGGAAGCATTATCAAATTAATCCAGGCAGAGATTGCCCTCGATTACTCATCGATGGCTGAATCTCGTCTTGATGTGTGGCCTTCGTTGAAAGCTCGTGAATTCTCACATCTGCCTATTCGAAAATAATTTCCCTGACCGCGCGTACCATGTCGTATAACGTTTCTGGCGGTACAGCTTCGAGTTCTAGTGCGCTACTAGTGCCTGCGATCTGTAATACAGGATGTACAAACGTACACGCAATACCGTGGTGTGTGTACACAGTGTCACATGCACTCATTGTGTAGGATTGACGCGCTCTGAGTACTTAGTAGAATGCGACCACCCTACCGCCACTGACTGTCTGCTGTTATTCCTGCAGCTCGGTCTCTATTCCCACAGCAGTGACGTCCTGGTCAGAATGCATGTGAAAATTTATAACTCGTATGCGCTCGTTTTTGGGCAGAAATTCTTCCGTTACGCTGTTACAACGAAACTCAATTACATTTCATCAATTTTTGAAGAAAAGCGTGCGGCGAACCAGACATGGTAGTGTCGATATTCCCCCCCCCCCTCACGCGTAGCTGTGCAGTGAAACACGTCGCATTGCAGATGAAGACCGAAACTAGACAGCCTTTTCTGATATGACTCTGACAGCTTAACACTAGCAGCAGCGCCCTGGCATGTACGTTTCCTGGATAGATTTTGGTTCTCCCAAATAAAATGAATAAAGGTGAAGTAGTCCTCGATTAAGCTCACATAGCAAGCCACGTGGGAGATGGCTTTCCCCCACGACACATACTTCGAAGCATAATTTGTAGAGTTAGTGAGTCATTGACAGTCTAGTATCGTGGAAATGCAGGAAACAATTAAGGTGAATGACACGTGTTGTATTACGGCTCGGGGAAAATATTCCCCATGGCTATTTACACGTTTGGTAATTTTTTATGAGCAGTGAACCATAAGGAACATGTTAATTTAGACCCCCAAGACGTACACACTGTGAGCATGGGGTTATGTTCGTTACAGGTTGACAACTCTCCCAGCATCGACACGCCAAGCTCATCAATAATTGCTCACCGATCCCGTGTTCTGGAGGAAGACCCAAGGTCACCGTCCATTGAGGTCAGCAGGACTCCGATACAGGTATGTAGGTTTTGTTATGGTGGGGGTTGGAATTGGAAAGTATTATTTGCGCAAAAACTGAATTCTGAGGCCGGGGGATTGTGGCCTGCATAATTGTTGTTATTTAGTGCTCCTTGGATGCGTTTTTTGCCTTATTTTTACTGTATTGTTTCAAAAAATAATAAAATCTGAAATGTAAAAATCTAAATAAATAACCTATTTTATGTGGAGAAAAAAGTAATGGGAATGAAAAACGTAAGCTAGGCTACCCAAGGCCATCGTTTAATATCAAGAAAGCACAGCCCGTATGGATGACTAGTCTCTTGGTTAAAGATATCCATCTAAGTCAGCTCGGCCGATGTGCTATTGATGTTTATATACCCCGTTCACGATTTCAGAATTTGTTACTCTATTAAAAATTTTGTTTGGAGGAATATACTTTACTGCGACACACACATTGTTTAAAATTAATTTTTCAGCTGTTGTAATTGAACTGTAACACAGAAGAAAGATTAATATCTGTGATATTTCCCTAGTTACCGTTTGTATTGATATTAACAGGAGTAAGATAATATAGGTATATCCTATATTATCTTACTCCTGATATTAACACAATGAGAATGGTAACTCGTGTGAATAATTAATCTTATTTTTAATGATTCATGCATTTGAAGTGGGCAGTGAGCACTATTCAACTGTGTAAGACAGTTGTATCGGGGTGCAGGTGCTAGGATGAAAAAGGCACGAAGGACAAAACATTGGCCCGTGCAGATGTCCCAATTAGTAATTATTAATGCAGCAAGTCTGTGGTTTCCCTAACCCGAAGCACCTCCGCACCGACATGCATTGCTACTACTATACTTAGCTGTTGCACTGCTGTTACTGCTACCGCTACTGCTACTGCTATTGCTACTGCTACTGCTATTGCTACTGTGCTACGGCTGCTGCAACTGTTACTGCTACTGCTATTGCTACTGTTACTGCTATTGCTACTGCTACTGGTATGGCTGCTGCAACTGCTACTGCTATTGCTACTCCTACTGCTATTGCTCCTACTACTGCCGCTTCTGGTGGTCGGCTGTCATGGCCCTTGTCCCTAAGTAATAGCGCTAGAAGTACAAACAGAGAGAAAACGTTCTCTGATGATTTTTATTGGATGATTGTGTTTTCGCACAGAACCTTGCTGTAATTCCTGGGCTGGAAGTGCATATTTTAATGAATATATATATAAATATATTCTATCGAATAGAATAGAATTGCGTACAATAGTAACCTCCCCGCGCCCACGCCAAATACTGTTACCTAAACAGAGGCAACACGCAGTTTCCACTAGCATTCATTAGTGTACGTATTCTGAACTGCTATCTAGACCTTCTAGGAAACATCCAATCGAATCTAATGACATCACGCTGGAAACGTTTTATTGCGTGAAATAATTTATGCGCACGCACGCACGCACGCACGCACGCACGCACGCACACACACATCACTAATCAGCTGCGTTATGGTGAGTAATTAGTCGTCGAGGGACTGGCTGCTTTCTCTGTGCATCTGGACACTGCGATACGTCGTCACGACATCGCAGCGTTACTCATCGCCGACTGAGGCACTTTGAAGAGCAGACGGCTGTGTCAAGTCTTGGCTTTCGTGTGTTCTGGTGAGAAAGGGAGGGGAGAGAGCGAAAAACTTGAGAGACATATAGGGAAGCTCGTGAGCTCGTGTAACAGGCACGTGTGATCGTAATAGTGTGTCCAGGTTCGTTGTAGAACAGATATGTGGGCAATTGCACTTAAGCCACAAACAGTATAATTAATGCTATAACCACGTAATTACTACGGTAACTCTATTCTTTAATGAACAACACCATATTGACAAATACATAAAGTACATATGTGACTACGCATGCCAATAATCAAAGACGCGTTACAAGTGGTTCATATCTTACGACCTAGCAGGAGGGTCCTCTTGTCAGTTGGCGGCGGCAACGGTAGCAGCGATCAGCAGGTGGTTCCTCTTGTCAGTTAGCGGCGGCAACAGTAGCAGCGATCAGCAGGTGGGTTCAGTGGGTGCTAGCAGCGACGTGAACTGGTAGGCACCGTGGAACTGTGTCTGTCTTCTTGTCGAAACTGTTCGGTATTTATACAACTGGAGGAATGCGTGACCCGAGCGTGGTCAAGGCCTTGTTGCGTGCGGTGGTGCAATCCTGTCGTCCTTCTCCAGACTTTATGGACAACTGAAGGTGAGAGTTTCTTTCTCTAGCGAGAGAACGACAGTCGGAGTCCGCGCATATATGATGGAGGCATCGATAGAACTTTCTCGAAGCCTTCGTCGGGTAGCCTTCTATCGGTACTAAAATGTCATAGTGTCGCCACCGCTGATGCCACGTGCACTCCACGTGTTCGACTCCCAATGCTGTGGGTATGGCACAGATTTGACCCTGGTTGGGTTGTGCGACACCGGTGTTAGAGGTCCCGCTGTGTCACGCACGCGCGACGCGGCCGGCGTGCGCGGCTTGTCATAAGACTCGTAGCAGTCGTCACTTGAGCGGGTCGTAACTTTTACTCGTGTTCTAGTGACTCAGTTTCTCGGGATGGCTGGGTGCATGGCGTCCTTCGCTTGTTACCTTGGCTGTTACTAAAATAACCTATGACGGGATCTGCTTACGTTTAATGACCCGTGTCGCTGGGTTTTTATACTAGGTTAAATAATTCGATATCAACGTCATTACAGACAGGCAGACAAACAGATAGACAGACGGACGGACATGCAGACAGACAGACAGACAGTCAGATTCAGAGTTGGTTTCTCGCTGCGTGGACAAATTTGCGTTGCTTTTTCGGCGGGACAACGCGAGCTAGACCGCGTGATAATTCTGGTTTTCTCGGCGGCGGCGGCGGCGGCGGCGGTTGTTTGTCAGGCGGAAGCTGAGGAGCGGAGGCGCGCTCTCGCGCGTTATTGTGCGCGCGGAATTCACGCTCGCATGCTTATGACCCTAGCATTCGTACTGTTTCTCTGCGGTGCGGGTAGCTGTGCTATACGTACAAAGCTATGCTGTGTTTACCCACAGAAGCGCATGCAACATGGCAATTTTACGTGCATGCAGTTCCATATGTTGTCATCATTCAAGGTTTCCTTGAAGAGCGGATGTGTTATGACATACGTAAGCAGCCTGAAGGGACATTGCCATCCTCTGGTCAGAATATCTTTAACTTAGATTATGTTGTATATAATGCCTGATAATACTTCGAAGCAGGACACTTGGCATGTGCAACCCATAAAGTTCTTTGGGCCTACCAAATGAAAGGTCATCAGATGCTGATAGATACGAGAATTGCCAGAGACGAGTGCCTCTGAGAGACATGTATGTTTATTGCGATCGGTTAACTGGCGTTGAACGCCGCCGACTGTTGCAGGGCGGTAGGAACAGTATAGTTTGTTGCACAGTGCGAGCATCACGTCCCGGTGACACCGTATCCACGGTTCGGTTTATCTGTAGAAAGCTCAACTTCTGCTTCATTCATATCCTGTGAACGCTGTCCCAGGTCTTTGGTGATTGTTACCATGGCAACCTCAGCCCCGTTTTTGATTTTGTTACGCAGCACCCATTTTGAGTTTTTCATATCCATTTTACCGGGAATCAGGTTGGAATGCTGTATCCCATAATTCCATAACCATGTCGCACGTAGAAGTGTTATTTTCAAACTGAGAACGACCTAGCAACGTACAGCGGGTGGAATGCAGGAGTGGGACGGGTGGGACCCTGCATACCACGTACCACTTCATTTGTTCTAATGGGCGCGATGGAAAAATAAATTAAATGCAAAATTCTTATGTAATGGAAATTACGGTGAATATTGATCTGCGATATTATGCTGTACTTCTAACCACTCTTTCACTGCAAAATATTTGTTGGCATGCACGTGATTAGTAGTCCGGAGATGTAGACATGCTCATCCCCGAATGTATGTTATTCTTGTATCACAGCTCAGTCACCAAATTAAACTGGAAAGTGAAACCAAATGTATGTTTAATGAGAATATCTATATCTTGAATTCCACAAATTAATGAGATGGGCTGTTCTAACCGTGCAAATATTTATAAGTGCAATCAACATTTTTACGGGCCTTCACTTAGCCGTAAACCGTCCGATGGCGACGTCACGTGATTTGATAAGTCCTTGAACCAATCGGGATTTGGTTGATAGGCTTGACGAGCCGGAAACAATGCGACAGACGCGAACCTTCTTCACGAGCTATACATGGGTGGCAACGTCTATGGGCTATGCAATACTCATTACACAGAATACGCGTTTTCATGCTCCACTTGCCCTCTAGATTTCTCTCTCGCTCTCGCTTTTTTTTTATTCGCTCTGCCTGCCTCCCCCAATCTGCCCTCTCTTTCTTCCCTCTTTCCTTTCTCCCTTTCTCCCCTCATCGCACACACTCTCTTCCTCATCAAGCGCTCTCGCGTGAACTCTTGTCATTCCTGCTTCTCCCCTTTCTTTTTCTTTCTATCTCCTCTTCTCGTTCTATCCTGCAGTGGTGTTTAATTTCAGCGTACAGAATCTTAGAGAGTAAACGTCGAGAATGACAATATCTAAGCGAGCGATTTCTTCCGATATTGCCTGGCAGTCAGTCGCCCGCGCACATACGCGCCAGCTAGCGGATCAATAGTAGCAGAACGCGTGACGGCGCGAGTCAATCACTATGCTGCACGACTCTTCACAGTCTCCTCACAGCCTCACAGCGCCCTCGCCGTCTCATCACAGTCTGCTCGCCGTTTTCTCACTGCCTCACAGTCTCCTCACAGCCTCACAGCGCCCTCACCGTCTCCTCACACTCTTCTCACCGCCTCA
>NW_014577244.1:121585-135916 GCF_000485595.1 Priapulus caudatus
TGCTGCTGCTGCTACTGCTGCTGCTGCTGCTGCTGCTGCTGCTGCTGCTGCTGCTGCTGCTACTACTACTACTGCTGCTGCTGCTGCTGCTGCTGCTGCTACTACTGCTGCTGCTACTGCTACTGCTGCTTCTGCTGCTGCTACTGCTGCTGCTGCTGCTGCTGCTGCTGCTGCTGCTACTACTACTACTGCTGCTGCTGCTGCTGCTGCTACTACTGCTGCTGCTACTGCTGCTGTTACGGCTGCTGCTGCTACTGCTGCTGCTGCTGCTGCTGCTGCTGCTGCTGCTACTACTACTGCTGCTGCTGCTGCTACTGCTGCTGCTACTACTGCTGTTACGGCTGCTGTTACGGCTGCTGCTGCTACTGCTGCTGCTGCTGCTGCTGCTGCTGCTGCTGCTGCTACTACTACTACTGCTGCTGCTGCTGCTGCTGCTGCTACTGCTGCTGCTACTACTGCTGCTACTGCTACTGCTACTGCTGTTACTGCTACTGCTACTACTACTACTGCTGCTGCTGCTGCTGCTACTGCTACTGCTACTGCTACTGCTGTTACTATACGTTTGTAAAGTGCAACTCCAAGGATTGCCGCAAGAATGCAATCAACCCTGCCGTGCGTGGGATGGGCGTTTGCGTGGGTGCATGCCTACGTGCGTACGTGAGTGTGCTCGCATCTGCACGAGCGTGCGTGCATACGTGAAATACGCAAATACGTGTAAACGCAAGTCTGAGCTCGCTTATCGTCTGTCACTCTGTCTATACAGCTGCTGTAGGAGCGTAATATCAAGTAATATGCACATTTGAGCTACAAATCTCATTGGCTGGCTGCTAACTATGTTAGGCGCGTGTCTGGGCGTGAACACTAACTATGTTCAAGAGCTAATAATAATGTATAGCGTCAAGAGCTAATAATACCTAGGTATTAGCCTAATAATACCCTATTAGCCTTTTACCTATTTACCTATTAGCCTTAATAATACCTAGGTATTATTAGCTCTTGATAGCGTGCACATTTCCAAACAGTGTTAGCGAAGCGTTTCATGAATGCAAATCACACCCGCGTGGGTTCGTGCGCGCAGGTATGATATCGTAATAACAGGTGTTTCGTGAGAACGAATGCGTGCGTGCGTGCGTGCGTGCGTGCGTGGCGCGCGTGTGAGCATTTATGCGTGCGAGCGTGTGTAAATAGCTGCGCACTGTTAGGGATGAGAACCCGTGTTGTTAGACAAACGAGCTCTCATGATTCTCCTCCCGCTAAATTACCCCCCCCCACCCTACCCGCTATTGTTAATGAAACTGTTTCCCCCGGTTGTTAGATATTTGAACCCTGATCCCTGTTTTGAAACGCATCAACTACTCCTTGTGTTGTTAGCAACACGAGCAACAGCTCACATTGTTAATCAGTGGTAATAAGTGTGTGTAGCACCAGTGTGTTAGTGTGGAAGTGAAACCTAAGTGGCACGTACGTGGCACTGGGCGAAACAACTAAATGTTAAATGACAATTTCGAGCATGACTCTTCATGCAGCATACTCACGCATGAGCGGAAACGCAGCTTCACATACACCGAACAGATTGCCTCCTCCGCGTCTTTACGTCACTGTGCGGGGGCTGAAATTCCTGCCTGTGACGCGATCACTGTCTACTTAACGCGCATGACGTTGTGTGTACGCTCGTACGCACTCTGTACAGTGTCTGTTTATCCGGTATGAAGGGACGCGGTCGATCCATCCTGCTTCGACGCACGTGTAATTGGATGGAAATGTTCGCTCGCGTATTCCATCCAAGTTTGCTGGTACTAGCTTATATTATACGTCCGGTTTTCATAAGCAGTATGTGCTTTTACCCTATTTTAGGACCCCGTTCATACATTGTGGAGTTAGGATTAAGTTAGGGTTGGGGTTGAACTTAAGTTAGGATAGGGGTTAGGACCGTTAGGTTGGTGTTAAGGTTAGAGTTAGATTTAAGTATAAGGATTGGTTTAAGGATTAGAGTTGGATTTAATTTGGGTAGGGGGTAGGGTTAGGAGGGTAGGGTTAGTGTTAATGTTAAGGTTAGGGTTGAGAGTCGAGTTAGGGTCAGTGTTAGAGTTACAACCCAAGAACTAATCTTAATCCTAACATTAATCCTATAAGATTAATTATAGGGTTAATCTTAGGGTTAAAATTAGAGTTACGCTGTTAGGGCTAAGGTTAGACTATAGGATGTGTTTATATGATGTGTGATGATGTATATGGGCTGAGGGCCACAGTGCGTTTCAGTTTTGGGTCTGTCGATTGTTGACAGTTGAGACTATTCATTGAGGAGGTGTCTCATCGCATGATTCGTTGGCAGGTCGCAGAGACGCCTGATATCCACAGGAACCAGCCGGGAGTGAGACACAGACCCAAACATCTGCATATCGGCACGACCACGCCTGTACACTGTGCCCCGCGCGACCCTGCCACCGAGCCAGCGAGCGACCCACGTTCGCCTACCAAGACAATAGCAAGGACGCCGATACAGGAGGTGAGGGCTGCGCCAGTCACCAGTTTTAGTGTCGGAGGTTTGGTTCTCCAAATTTTCCTACATATGCTATCCCCCAGACATTTTCAAATAAAATTAATGGTTTGTCACTCGGGAAATTTAATTAATTTTTTACGTCAACTTTCAGTGACAGCTGCAGACATTGTTGAGAACATTTGTTTTAAATGAATGAGATGTCATGGGAGTTTGACATTTTTCTTGATGTTATCGAAGTATATAAATTATAAAGTATAGCTTAGTTTGTCAGTGAACAAAGATTTTTAGCATGTTTTTCCTGTGAGAAAACTTAATAGCCATTTTTGGATTTTAGTGCTATGGAGTCACGTATTGATTAATATTGTTCTCCTCCAATAATTCCCAGTAATGTGAAAATAAACCGGATATTGAAATTAGTTCAATTGTTGTGAATTGTCATAGCCTGGTTTGAAGTCCGCGAATTATCACAAAATAGTTTTCTCTCTCCGAATTATTCTTTGTTCAATAGTTTTCTGTATGATACTTTTATCAGTGCAATTTTTCTATGTGTAATGATTTTATCAGTGCACTAGTTTTCTCAGCGAAAACTTCTCCACGTAATGGTTTTATCAGTGCAATAGATTTTTCTGCAAAAGTTTTTCTCCACGCAATGGGTTTCTTCTCCCAGCTTCAATTGATGTGGCATTTCATTTCGTTGTTGCAGGACCACGTATCCGTCGATCTAGACGACCCGCGATCTCCCACGGGTGACATCGCTCGAACGCCCGTCTTCACGAGCGAGCTTGCCGCCGATAGCCAGGCAGGTAAGGAGTGGTAGCGCATGTAACAAGCTCTTCTGTGATTGTTCCTGCTTGTTGCACTTTCACCACAGGCACAGATCTGTGGAGACACAGCGAATGGGAAGTGCGTGATTTTGCAATGCAACATCTTTATACCATTGTTGTACATAGCAAACGTGCTTTAAAATGCTGGAAAGTTTCATCAAAAGGATGAAAGCATCTCTGAATGAAGAGACAGTGGGCATCAACAAACTGGCGTCACATTTTAGGGATGAATGCGGGTGCTGCATGATAGTTGAGGGTCTCGTAACATTAAATTAATAAGGTTTGATGTTTATAAATATTGTTGTATTATTGTTGTATTAAATACTGTGAATTATTGTATCCCCCGCGACGAAGTCGGCGGGGATACTATGGTTTCATGTCTCCCCAGCCGCCGCCGCCGCCGCAGACAATTTCCCTTTCGCTCTATAACTCGACCTCTAATTGACCTAGCGCTACCAAACTTGGTATACTTACACATCTTGGGGAGAAGGTGAGCAGCGTACCAAAACCAGGTCACTGCGACCTTTATTTGACCATTACCTTGACCTTGATCATATTTCCCTTCCGCTCTCTAACTTGGCGTCCTTAATTTGCCTAGCTACCCAATTGGTATACTTACACATTTGGGAGAAGGTGAGCAGCGTACAAAACCAGGTCATGCGACCTTTATTTGACGCTTGATCATATTTGCCTTCCGCTCTGCTAACTTGGCCCCCTAATTGACGGGTAGTCGCTACGCACTTGGTATACATTTTTTGTTCACATTCTTTCGAGAAGGTGAGGCCAAGAGTACTAAACAGGTCACTGCGACTTTATTTGACGCTTTACCTTGACTATTAATCATATTTCCCTCTGCTCTCTACTCGCCCTAATGCCTAGCGCTAAAACTGTATACTCTACCATTCTTGGGGAGAAGGTGGGAGCGGTACCTAACCAGGTCACTGCGACCCGCCGCCCTTTATTTGACTGATCATATTTCGCTTCATGCTCTAATCGGGCCCCTAATTGACTACTGCGTACAACTTGGTAATACTTACCATCTTGGGGAGAAGTGAGACAGCGTACGAAAACGCCTAGGTCACTGCAGCCTTTATTTGAACTTTACGCTTGACCTTGATCATTATTTCCTTCCGCTCTCGTAAACTGAGGCCATAATTGACTAGTGCTAACCAAAACCTAGGTCACTAGACTTTTATTTGACGTTGACGCTTGACGATTGATCATAATTTCGCCTTCCACTTTATAACTTGGCCCGCTAATTGAGCTAGCGCAAACGTTACCACTTGGTAATACTTACCCATCTTGGGGGAGGAAGGTGTGTTGCGTACGCAAAACCAGGTCACTACGACCTTTATTTGACCTTTACCTTGACCTTGATCATATTTCCCTTCCACTCTATAACTTGGCCCCTAATTGACCTAGCGCTACCAAACTTGGTATACTTACACATCTTGGGGAGAATCTGTGTCGCGTACCAAAACCAGGTCACTGCGGCTTTTATTTGACCTTGACCTTGATCATATTTCCCTTCCGCTCTATAACTCAGCCCCTAATTGACCTAGCGCTACCAAACTTGGTATACTTACACATCTTGGGGAGAATCTGTGTCGCGTACCGAAACCAGGTCACTGCAACCTTTATTTGACATTGACCTTGACCTTGACCTTCATCATATTTCCCTTTTGCTCTATAACTCAGCCCCTAATTGACCTAGCGCGACCAAACTTCGTATACTTACACATCTTGGGGAGAACACGGGGGATACATGTAGTTGGCGACAACTGCCCTTTCTAGTTAAATGTTGTAAATCATGTTAATTATGATGTCATTGTAATTTCAGAAGCACTAGCGAGAGGGGAAAAGACACCAGCATATCATAAACTGTCCGAAAGTTCCGACATTTCTAGTGGCGACCTTGGTACGTAACGACGCATTTGCAACCGCCGGTATAATATATGTAAAACGAAACACTATGCATTCACAATTTTCATGAGTGGTATCTCAGCAGAGTCGACGATCAACGTAAATAAATGCATGGTAAAGTTTCAGCGTGCATCGCGTTTTGCCAAAGCTTTCATCCGTGATGCATTGCAGCTTCCCTTGTGGACATTGAACGCCACGCTAAGTGCCATAAAAAACAACATGCGCTAGCAGGCTTTCCTCTCTCTCTCTCTAGTAGCAGACGGCGAGACGACGAGCTTACTGCCAGACGAATCGGTCGGCATGAAGCAGCTGCAGCCGAAAAAGCTATTCGAGAAGAACGCCGGGGGAAAGATGGCTGCCGCCCGTGCTGCTGACACCCCAAAGTACCTGCTGCAGCGTCGCCAAAGCGAGCGACTCAACAGTGACCTAGAGGGCGCTGCCGAGGACAAGGAGAACCTGACGCAATCGTGAATGCGCGGCTGAAAAGATGCCATCGTCGTAGCAACACGTGTCGCCACCATAGCTACTCGCGGTCAGCTGCGCGTTCGAGGTTAGTGTTTACTGGGATTTGCTCATGGGGACTATTATAGTTGGGGGGATTGGAAGCAGGGAAGATGCCAGGGACGCATGATGGGAAGGTCAAGTGAAGGTAGCGCAGCAGAGTAAGGTGCGAGCTGTATGGAGTAGATCACGTAATGTCTTTCAGGCTCCACAAATAATTGATGTAAATGCCGAGGTTTTATATTGTGGATTTCCATGATTTAATTGTACGTACGCTTGCAGCATTCCATAGAGAGTGCGTTATAGATTGGAGATGCTGTCACTGCGTTAGTTGGCCTGTATCAACGAATGGTCTTAGAAAACATTCCAGATGTTGATTACCCTGTAAGCTGCAATGTGAGGCATGCGCCTTGATTGTTTGAAGATATCTGCCGCTCCCGTAACTGCACTAATAATGGGAAATTTGTATCGGCGACTTTCACTTATTTCCGGGATGCGTGGATAGAACGAAGTGCAAGGCAATATTGATCAGATGCGTGCGGAAAATCAATAGCCGTAGTCTCTTTGCCGACTTATTGAGCTAATGCAGCAACTGCCAACTGATTAGTGAGGCTGACAGTTGCTGTGGCCACAGTGAGGGATGATGGTTGGGCTGCGGTGTTTCGTAACTTTGTTGTGCTGTGACAGCTAAGTGCCAACCTGATTTGAATGCAAGAATCATCTGTTTATCTCATAATTGGTACGAAAATATGCTGGTTTGTGTGTCCATTTTTATTATCTTTCTCGCATATCTGTTGGTGGTGGGTTTTGTCGTAAGTTGTATAATATGCACGTCGAGGTCGCTATACGTATGTGGCATTTGTTAATAAGATGCGCAGACCTCCGTTACGGTGCACAAAAGATTGCATTCCTAGGTTTGATGTTGTTAGCAAACATATTCGGGTCTTTTTTGATATAATGGTTATGAAAAAGTAATTGTGCTGGATTAGAAAATGAGAAAACCTCATTATACAATCTTGTACAATCTTATACATCTCTTGACATGTGAGATAACGTTTTAATCATACTTCCATATTACTACGTGTGCACCCGTAAACAGTTAAACAATAGGTTTCAGCACTAAACAGTTAAACAGTACTTCATTTTTTGAGTGAGAATTTGGTTTTTGATGAATGGTAGATTGGAAAACAATTCGAATCCGTTGCTACCTCTTTGCTATAGGTCAGAAGAGCATATCACCCAACCTGGTGCCACTATATTTCTTACCTTTAAGGGCAAGCATTCAAGGGTCATATTCCGAAATTGAATCTTGTTGCGTGCATTTTTATTCCGTTCAAAACAATGCAGTTACTCTAACATAATCACGTTTTAGAATAGTTATGTCCATATGTGCAATTTGTAGAGACACCTTAGGCTTCATATGATGCCGATTTTATTACCACATGCAAGATCATAAAGCTGCTGCAATATTATTCGCGTAAACATCGAAGGTTAGATTTCATTTCTCACGTGGTGGGAAATATTTCTACCGATATAATAACGTGACCACACGTAAACGCCCAGCGGACGTGGGCGCGTGAAGTGTCTATTGTAAGTTGCGCGTAGAATAATATGATGGCTAATGTCACAAAGGAAGTGATGCCTGATGCAGGTGACGGAATGCTCAGGTATAATAATCATTGTTTGAGTAATAAACGTCAGAATAATTGTAAATAAAACTTTGTGGTAATATTTGGCGCATGGTCAGGATCTGCAGGAACGTTTTATTCCTCAAATATTACGTTGTACCATCTTAAGGTCTAGAATAGTACTTTATAGTTGACGTGGTATATATTATATATGAAAACATCTTGAATAATAAAAAGATATTCAAGATGTGGCAGGGTACTTAACACGTACCTTGAACATTTTCATTTTGGGTGGTCATATACATTGGTGATTACCGATTTATGACGACTGTGGTGATTTTTTTATGAAATGGGCTCTGTACTGTTTGCATATATTTCTTTGATTTGCATTCTGATGGATGGAATAATAGTATGATACTGACATTGCTATGGTTAATTCAGTCGTTTTGAGACGTTACGTATGCATACAACAGTAATAATGCCTTGTGTAGATGTTGTTTTTCTGCAGATGTATTCCTGAACCGGTGGATCGATTTTTGTTTAGTGGTACAGGATTGGCAGATAAGCATTTTGCCAGCTAACACTGAACTGTATATATAGCTATTAGCGTAATGTATTTTGTATACAGCAATGACATATGATGTTGTCGCGAAGTAAAATATACAGTTTGGAACAATTAATGTGTCGCTGAGATTAGTGTTGTTAATTAATTCCTGCTTCTTATTCTGTATACATTAGGCTTGACCGAAGCTGTGTAATGAAGACCTTTCATGTTTTTTTCTCTGGGTAGTAGTTGTAATGGGCGTAGAATTAGAATAGCAGAGGTTAAATATGCTGCTGACTTTCTAATACCAAGCAAAGTTTTCCTGGTTTACAACAAAATGTTTATTACACACTACAAAAAAGTTCACACTACAAAAAATAACCACTCGGGTGCAAAGTGGGATATCACTCTAATATGTTGATCCTTGCATACGCTGCAGGAGGAAGAAATTTAATGGAAATATTATCTGGAATTTAAAGGGGAGTTAGAAACATATAAATTTGTGGAAATATAATCTGATATAATATTATATGGTTAACATGCGACATAATGTTAATGGATAATGGAAGGCTGCCTTGATTGCAATACATTGTTCCTGTTAGCACACAAAAATTCATTATAAAAAAAACAATGCAATTGAATATACAACACTAAGCTCACATTTTACCCAATATTGTGTAACAAACTTATTCCAACAACATGAATTAACCTGAGAATATTTCTTATCTGAAATCGGCAAATTTAACTGTAAAAAATGCTGAATTACAAAAATACTTTAATTACTAAATGGGTTAAACACTGAATTTCTGATAATACTGACATTTTCGATACTGTTTACTTCAAAACGATCGAAAGCGAACTAACCGACGTCAGTGCCTATCTCGTAGCATCATGTGGCGCCCTCACTCTTCCATGTCAAATGGATCAGATTCGTTGCCGTCTCCGGTAGCCGTGACTTGAGGTCTGGGCAGGTCAGCAAATCCTCTTGAAGCCACCTTCTCTCCTGTTATGTCCAACTCTAGTTCCATGTCTGATGCACCACCATCTTCGACTCTCGCGTTTGCAACCTCCTTTGCTGCCTGCGATGGCATCTCCTTTGCTGCCTGTGACGGTGCACCTTCTACTGTCTGAGATGGCATCTCCTGCGTAAAGATGTCGCTGTCGAGAGAGAGCGAGGAGGGCAGCGAAGCGTTCTTTGTGTGGACAGGCTTGAAGGGTTTTGTGACGTTGCTCTGCGTCGGTGGTTTAAACCCTTTCACCTTTCGTGGCGGGCTGGAGGCAGACTTTTCTTGCAGTAGCTTGCCCTCCTGTTCGTTAGTTGGCTTTTCGATGGGATGTGGTGAAGTGTCGGGGGTTTTGCTGGTTGTGTCAGTGTTTGCTGGTTCCGGTGATTGACAGATCGGATTAGAGATCGTTTTCTTTACGTTGAACTTTTGCTTGGTTTTTCCAAAGGAAGGCTGAATTGGGTTGGCTGTTTTAGCGTTTGTTTCTGTGGCGTTATCTTTTGAGGGAGCCTTCTTTGATTTTTTAACTTGCTTTGCTGCATTTTTGCTTTGCTTTTTCTGACCTGTTGTGATGTTATCTTCTTCTTTGTCTGTTTCTCCTTTCTTGTCTGACTTCCTTTCTTTTGATCTCTTTACCTTTTTATTGACAGCTTTTTGCTCTTTGTCTGTATCGTTTTGATTTTTCTTCTCTTTTCTAGCTTTTCCTTTCTCTGAATCATCCTTGACAGGATTTCCTTTCCTTTTAGCATTGCGATTGTCTGTACGGTCATCGTTGCCCGAGGCTGTATCTTCTTTATGAGATTTCTTCTGTTTTTTCAAGGGATGGTCCCACTCCGAACAGTAATCGCCTATTAAAATTCATAAAAGGCAATAATTTAATCAGCACCGTTGGAATTGCACTTCTTCGCAATTGAGTTTACATGCCATCAACCTAAATACCTACTAATCGAGCCTAATGAAATTGGCTGAATTTTTAAGACTAATCATACAAATACATTTTTAACATATTTTTAGCCGGGGTCCAAGCAGCTAACCCTGTAAAACGACACCCTGTAGTGCTGACCCAGGCATCTGTTTTCGAAATGCTAATCGGATACACACGACAGGTGAAATCGATGAGAGAAATCGGCTTACTCTCATCTGCGCTGGCTTCGGAGTTCTCTGACATCTCGGCCATGGAATCGAGCACGTCTTCTACATTCCTAAGGATCTCTTCGGCATTGTCCAGCAGCTGACTCATTTCGTCATCAGAGCAGTCGAACGCGTTGACTGGTAAGAGCGAGGTTAGAAATGGGAGTAACGTCATCGGATGTCATCTGATCGTAATTAAATAAAATGAACTTCCCACCATGAGATGTTACCAAAAGTTAGAAGTCGCTATGAAAGCGGTTTACCTCACACAGAGACTACCTGTACGATAGCAACCAATATTCTATGGCTAGCTATAGTAACCTAATATGTCGTGTAGGTAATTAGGGGGTTGATTATCGTACACTGTTAACATATCAGGGCAAACATGGCTTACTAATAATTTACTTTACCAATAGATAGCAGCAAGGTTAGACATAGAGAATTTTATGACTTCCGCAGACATGGATTGCATCAGTAAAGTTACAGCTAATCCAGGATGCCTAGCTAGAAACTCTATATGTCATTAGATGTGGGTAATAACAATTAATCTGCTCTTGGTATTATCAACTCATAATGTCATGTAAGCAATTGGTGAGGCAGGGGGTGCATGTTGTATGCTGTTAATGTATAAGAGTAATGTAAGCTGATCACTGATCATTTACTTTCGGTCCTTTTCGGCTTCTCTCTGTGCTTGTTGGACGTTGGCTTCTTCCTCTTCTTTTCTACACCTGAGGAACAGGAACCGTGCGATTGCCGACCTGCAAATTCGAGACATACGTAGTCAATAGAGTCGCACAGACGTGTTTGCGTATACGACAATGGTTTGCAAACTCCTGTTTTAAGTTCTTGTCGGAATATCGGATCAATACCGTGAAGCTGCAGCGGCGGCTCGTTGCGAGAGGGACTCTGCTCCTCCTCCCCCTCCTCGCAGCAACTGTCCTCCTCCGTGTCGGAGGGCCACCGCCAGTGTCCCTCGTATCTGCCGGCAAGGCCAAACTCCTCGATCCTGTCCGTGAGCGAGGGCAGACGAAGCGCGCTGATTGCGTTCAGCTTAGCGGCGTGTATCTGAGGTCGGTATTCCCTGCCTCGCATCTTTGTCTGCGGAGGAGTACGCTGGCATCACCATCGACTTACCATCAGATATACGACAACCACTTCATACTTGTATACAAACCTGCATATGAAGGTCACTGGAGGGAAATGCCAAGTGTCCTTCACAGACAAATGCCCGTTCTATATATAGAGGTAGTTTCACTGTATATTGCCACCAGAAGGAATCTAATACGTAGTGTGTTACCTTGTTGAGAGAAATGTATCAATTCACACACATGAGAAATATGTAATGTCGAGCAAAGTGATAAATAATTTATTTAAGTATTTTATGTTTTAGCGATTATAAAATACGATAATGACGAGATAGCAAAACTGTCTGATAGGTATGACTAAATTATGTAGTATAATACTTTTAATCTGACGTATGTCACATTAATGGTATTAGTAGGTGTTTAATGGTATATAGACTTTGTAAATATTGTTAAATGCTGGTATTGATTAAGTAATGTGATCTCAGTCAATTTATTTATACCCTTGAGGGTAGAAAGCATAATTACCGATAACATAAAAAATAAGCTTTTCAGAACGTGCTACTGTAGCAATGAGCCCAAAATTACGATATTGCTTACAGATCCAAAATCCCAAGCATTTTCCGCACCGGTAAAGTGCCTCACATGAACTGCCGTCACCCATGACCTTGATATCTTCTCATCTAAGAACACGACGTGGTACCAGGTCTGCAAAACAAACACATTACAAAAAGAAATTACCAATGCTTAAAATATTATAATTCACAACTCTGTGTTATATTCAACATGAAGAGTATGTGTAATATACCGGCTTTAATGAGGGATAATCCATCCAAAAGTAGGTATCATTATCTGGATCCTCTTCGACCATTGCTGGCCACCTACAAAATAAGATAAAAAACCACTTATGGATCATAAACTGCTATCATCACATGGGTTAACATCATAATTAAAGATAGTTCCAAAAACTTTTCACTATGTGAAAAAAACGAAAAAAGACAAACACGTGAATTCATAGCTATATGAAGGCGATTAAATTTCCATCAATTTTTGTACACGCAGGCATTTGCATAAAATTACGTGCAATCATGTTCCATTCATATTTTATAAATCCTCTTTATAAAGCCGGCCGGCTCGATCGCATGAAAAATCGCGTAGTGTTTCCAGTGTCGCAGTCGCGGTCGATTCTCAAGCCAGCCGGCTGAGTCGCCCGAATCAAACATGTTTGATAATTATTTGAGTCGCGCGGCTACAATCGCCCAGTGTGCCCGGGTCTGCGATTGAGTCGGCCGATTGTACAATTCATCAGCCAATCAAATCACAATTAGTTGTCACATCATCCACAGAGTCGCCTGGCTTAGTCGCGTAGTGTGTCCACAGAGTCGCTCGACTCGGCCGCCCGGCTCGACCGCATAAATAATCGCGTAGTGTGTCCACAGCTTTAGGCTAAGATAGTTAAATAACGGCTACTAGTTGAGCACCTACCATGGGTAGCCATCAAGTTTGGCCCACACGAGTGATCCCTCTACGAATTTTGTATGAAAGTACTTCTCTTCATCTTTTTCATGCGCTTGTTCTGGCTTATCACAATCATTATATCGTGTGTCTGTAAAAGCAAGTACATCACAGTTATGTATAATGAAGCCACCGCATCTCTTTCTCTCCCTCCCTCCCTCTTCCTCTCCCTCCCATTCCTCCTCTCTCGTTCTGTTTTTCTCGTTTGCCCTCTCCCTCCACCCCACCCCTACCCCCTTTCTATACATGTGTCTGTGTATTTATAAATAGTAGACACTGGGTAACATTGAGAATTTCTAGTGAATTTTATGACGATTCAGACCCAGAGGGAAATGCTATAAGACCATCTTATATTAATAATATCTGACACTATAACCTTATAACACCCTATAATATGACGTACAGTTGCAACAGTGCACAATCGTGTGCATATTATTAACAGATTCAGTGCTATTGCTGGCAATCCCCACAATATAAGAAAACTAGCAGGCGCTTGTATTTGAAAATACCATTGCTTAGAGTGCAGTTCCATTTGGCAGGTAGTGTTGATGGATCACATACACCCTCCAAGTATCTCCACTTGTGGCAAGCTCTGTTATCACACTGAACCCATGTGCCCTGTTTGACCATCTGTCTGTCGAGAAACTGCCGTCTTCTATTTATCTTGCACTTGCGTTTCTCAGTCGGTTTACGGTGGTGTCCTTTAGCAGAATTAGCCGTCCTCCCCGTAGATCCACGCTCTAGCGATTTCTCTGCTCTTTCGACCGTTTTATGCAGTTTTTTTGACGTCGGCAATAGATTTCCCTTTTCCTTTATAGCACTTTTGCTCTTCGCTGCAGCCGTAGTTTTCTCCAGAGATTTGATCAGTTTCTTTTTAACAACATTCTTCTTGACAGGTTCGTTCCTGTTACCAGCCACTTTTCTGGGACTTTCGTCGACTAAAAATTATAGGAACGCTATTTACTTATTAAACACTCATCTGGTATTCCTAATAGATGAGTTATACTGTTTAGGTGCTGCATGGCCTCCCTCTCTCTCTCTCTCTCTCTCTCTCTCTCTCTCTCTCTCATCTACTCTCTTCATCTCGTCTCGTGCTCCTCTCTCTCTCTCTCTCTCTCTCTCTCTCTCATCTCTCTCTCTCTGCTCTCTCTCTCATCCTCTCGTTCCTCCTGACTCTCTCTCTGCTCTCTTCTCTCTCTCTCTGCTCTCTCGCTCTCCTTCTCTCTCTCCCTCTCTCTCTCTTCTCCTCTCTCTCTCTCTCTCTCTCTCTCTCTCTCCTCGTCTCTCTCCCTCGCTCTCTCGCTCTCTCTCTCTCTCTCTCCTCTCTCTCTCTCTCCTCGCTCTCTCTCTCATGCCTTCTCCCTCTCTCCTCTCTCCTCCCTCCGCTCCCTCCTCCTCCCTCCCTTCCCCTCCCGTCCCCTGCCCTCCCCTCCCTCCCGTCCATCCATCCCCCTCTCTCATCAACAATCTCTCTCTCTTTTCTCTCTCTCTCCTCTTCTCTCTCATCTCTCTTCTCTCTCTCTCTCACCTCTCTCTCTCCTCTTTCCAAATCTCTCTCTCTCTCTCTCTCTTTCCAACACTCTTCTCTCTCATCTCTCTCGTCTCGTCTCTCTCTCCTTTCCAAACTTCTCTCTCTCTCTTTCCAACTCTCTGCCCTCTCTCTCTTGGTTCGTTGTGTC
>NW_014577244.1:136705-141777 GCF_000485595.1 Priapulus caudatus
ATATAGTTCCTACGTTAAAAATATTTCATTCATCGGACTTTATCAAAAAAGTGGTGAACTGCATAGAAGTGTAGTCACAGTGTTATCTAGGAGGATAAGTATGCACTAACAAAATAGGGGTTTTGGCGACAATTCAAGTTTTCTAGACACATCCTGTGTATGCAGCTTGCTTGGCCGTACTGGAGAAGTCCCCAATGGCGTCTCATTCTCTGCCACAGAGTCAGAAGAATTGCTCTGAGTGTTTGATGATAGCTCCCTCTCTCTGTAAAGAGCAAGTGGTTCATAGTGAGGCATACGCAACTAGACATAGTAAAGTTAGTATTATGGTAATTCGCAACAGCTTAACTTTTCATTTAAGTACACTGATACTGATAATAACAATATCATTGGCATATAGCATTACTGTAGTATATAATACCCTGATATTAAATTTTGACCAGAGATCTGTTAAACCATATGGTCTGCATAAATTATTCAAACAATTAAGCTTTTAGTCAATGAAGGCCTTTATAAAATGAATAATGTAAATGTATTTTACTCATTTTGATGCTGAACTGGGTGAGCTTGCTTCCTCATAACACTATCTTCTGCTTCATCCTCCGGCTCCTGCTCATCCACTGAATGTTGAAAATGACACATAAATGTGTTTGGGCATAGGCTGGCATTAAGTTTATGGAGCACTGTTAATTTTCCAGCATGAAGCACAATCGATTTTATATTTAAGAACACAAACTACTCGGGTTAAATAAGTGAATATGTGTGGCAGTGAGTAACATAAATACAGGTGCACAATCTCTTACCGAAACCCTTGGGCCAGATGTTTCAGAATTCTGAATGTTTAAAATTTTAGAATGGCAGTATGATACACATGTATACAGTACATTATGGTATCACGGTCACTATATCACCCTAGCATGATCTGTGGCAGTACCTCGTAAGAACAAAAAACTCAATAAGCCAAAAAACAACACTGCTCCCATGATACACATGCTTGGGTCAAGCATCAGCCAAGTCAGATCATGTTTAGCGTCACTCGGATCATGTCATGCAAATGAGTGACGCTCGACGGAAAAACTTTTGGTTTTCATAAGTTTTGCATTTCTGAAAATGTTGATAAGGGATTGTGGATCTGTATTGGGATAGTAATTACGCTATGGGCTTAGACAGCATTTGTGTAGGGCTATAAAAATGAATTAATGGGGGTGTATCAACAGTTTATTTAAATCACATTTTTGCGAAAATACGAGTAGTGTATCAAAGTCATCTGGCTGCTTCTGTACTGCTGCTGTCCCTGCTTCGCCCTTGCCATCTGCACTACAGTACTTCTTTAAAACAGCCTGCGTGAAATGTAAGGGGTGGGGTGAGCATCAGGTGGGTGTGAATGTGGGAGTGTTGCCACCTCAAATGGTAGATTCTTTTACTCTATCCAAATAACATAAATCTCCATGGTAAAACTCACTCTGAACAACACATGATAATTAATGCACACTGGACATTTCTGAGTGGATTATAATTACTGATATCCACATGATTGCCTTCGTAATAGCATGTAGGTCCTAAACTTACTTGAAAAACTGACTCGTAATCAGTAGTTGTTGTTGGAGCGCTTTTAGCTGCCTGGGCATCTTCACCAGCGTTATTGTCTGCTTGCTGCTATCATGAGTTTAAAAGAAATTAACACAGTTCGATGTAGTCGTAGAGTGACTCAGCTACTATATCAACAAACAATACATCTAACTACTTGAACTAAATAATAAATATGATCTTCTGATACCTTGATTTCTGCAACAAATAAATAGCCGTTTTTAAAAAAGAATTCACGTATTTTCTAAATAGATATTAGATGTATTAATTTGCTTTGCTTAGTTGCTATACAGATAGTGAAATGGCAATAAATTACGCAGTACGTAGGGCCTACTCAGGCTACTGTAACTGTGAGAGCTTATCAGTTAACGTAACTGCCCCCACCATTGTATCCCTATATATTTGTATGAATATTGACAATAAATTAAAACAGATTGTCACTAGTCATTTATTGTCAATGACACTGACACTGTCACTGACATAAATCAATCATCAATGATTCAATGAGCCGGTTACCGTGTTCTCGATTTCATCCAGTCGCCGACTCAGCCGGTGCATGATGTAGTTCAATTCACAGGATTAGGCCTACAGGCTACACGCCTACAGCTAGTAATCATAAATACAACTGTAAGGATTCCTTACCAAAGGTATGTTTTCCTCTCCATATGATTCCAGTGGTTCCACGTCTGACGCATCTCCATCACCGCGATCATTTACAGCTTCCGAATCTGTTTGTGACGCGTCTGCTGTCCGTCCTTTTTTCTGTAAACGTTTCTCTGTATCTGGTAACATTTTTCTTTAATAACTGTAGACTGTAGTACTAGTAGAACTAATAATTATTCCATTAGACTGATTAGTGTTGGCAAAAAGGACTAGAAACTTAAACAACAGTATTCGCCTACAGATTACAGCTTTTTACAGCAATTTACAGCGACGTATAATAATAAATATTATCGCTCCCTAATTCGTGGTCATTCGTCTGCTAAATAAGACAAATGCATCATCGCAAATTACGCCCGCTTTTGCAACGTCATGACGCCGGGACTTGCGCCATCTACAGGCCTTAATTGTTCATAACGGAGCCAAATTTAAACCAAATAATATACGTCTAATATCGGGGTCGAATATATTATACCCCATATATATCATATAACACGGTAAACGTGTTATATATGATATCTATAATCTATGATATACCCCATAGGACCCATAGGGAAACCAGATAATATTGACCAACAGAGTGAACTATAAAATAAAGATAAATGTTAGGACTTCTCTAGTACCGGTACATAATTATAATAGAACAGGAATACCGACGTTATATTTTCTACTGCAACACGCACGTGCGTCCTGCACCAGGGCCGGCGGAAGCAAATAGACATTGGTCAGGCCATTTAGCATCAATAACAGATGTCGACGAACAGCTGGCCGAAGGCCAGGTGCCCACGGCGCAGCCGTGGGGGGGAGCTTTAGGGGGAGGATATACACGTAGACGTGCATATGCACGTAGACGTGCGTGCGTGCGTGTGCACGTACACGTGCGGGCATGCATGCATGCGTGTGCAGGTACACGTGTGTGCATGAGTGCGTTGGTGCGTAATCCCTAGACTCGTTAGTGGAGTAGGCGAGGTACGGTCCGGCATATTAGATAGTACCAGGGTACGTTCCGGTATACCCCACCGTACCCAGGGTACGTTCCGGCAGTACCCCGGGGTACATAGACCCTCTCAGCTCTAGTAACTATAGGCCGCGTACAGTGGCCAGCGGCAACTGTACGCGGGCTATAGTTACTAGAGCTACTTTCACCCTAAGTTCAAAGTTGATCACAACACCAGCAACAATAACACAAGTGAACTGAACGTTATGTTAAGCCTAGCGCAGACTTGCGACTTTTGGTTGCTCGTCGCTGCAACCTGCAACGGCATGCGATCGGTCGCACGCTTCACCGTGTGTGCGCACATGCACATGCGATTTCGAAGCGATTTCGAAGCAGTTTGATTTCTTGCAACTCGTTGCAAGCAACCAGAATCGCTACGAGTTACAGTTGCACGTTCCCGCAGACATAGCGATTTCACAGCAATTTCGACTGCGATTATAGAATTGCAGCCGAGTTGCATGAAAAAGTCGCAAGTCTGTGCTAGGCTTTAGCTGGGCGTAGGAAAGTGCCAGTGCTACATTCTGTGCTTGAGTAGAGATTGCTTATACCGAAAATCTAGTCATTGGTCTACCATGAAGTCGATTTGTAATGACGAATACAGTGTCCTAAAATGAAATTGAAATGTTTTTTTTATTAGGCATCCAGATAAAAACCAAGATCCAACAGCACAGGACAAGTTTATCGCAATAAATGAAGCATATCAGGTGAAGTAAAATAAGGTGTAGTCTTCTAGTTTGGGACCCAGGCCCTCATTTTTGTAAGTGTGCTAAACAAAGCCGATCAGGCCCTTAAACTACCTAATAAACTATACCACTCATCAACCCCTGCCAAACTTAATTTCCTGCAGAGATGGCAGATCTTTAATGGTAGAGTAAAATGGTACAGTCGAAAATGTAACCTCACACCTGTGCACAAATTTAAGCGAGTTTTTCGCCAACATGGTGCCATATATAATTCGCAGTGGATATTTAACCGTATACGGCAGAATATCCACTTCCGCTATTTTACCATGCAGTGCTTCTAATTGGCTAGTATATTTATGTATGTGTATATAATATGTATGTTAGTATGAATGTGTTGGTTTCGTATTGGAAACGGGATTCTCGGAAAATAGCTTCTACGATCAAACGGGGCTACAAATGTGTAGAAATAAATGGGATTTGAACCTAAAAGTTTTCTAGATAGCTAAACCTTATGGGATTCGAACGTAATGTCGATGACATCATAAATATACTAGCCAATCAAATGTGGTGTACGGTAAAATAGCGGAAGTGGATATACTCTGCCGTATACGGTTAAATATCTACTGCCTATATCAGGGGATGTGATGTATGCTGTTGGTCACAAGAAACGGTAGCAGAAATCTCTTTGATTTGTGCATAGATATGACCAGGAGCTAATAATGACAAAGGAGTAAGACACCGATTTGGTACTGATTTCACTACATTTTTGTCGTACGAGTTCGATGTGAATAAAAATACAAATGTATACAAACATGAGCTTCTTTTGTTCACTGGTACTTATTCTATCTTCCGGTAGTATTACAAACCACGTAGCTTCCTTCACCCGTGAGGAATGATGTGTATGAATTGTTAATGAGTAAACTGATGCTCCAGCCAATTGTAGCTTTTCGCACATGTGTTTTGCATTAATTTCATAGCAACCGTTAGCTCTAGCCCACGTACACTTGCCGCTGGCGCTGCCTGAGGCGATCCCTGCAGTGCCTCCTTCAAGTAGCTGTGTGTGCGAATTTGGAGCTTGGCATCGCCAGAATATGGTAACTAACGTGAAAACCATGTCGTGCAAAAGTATGAATTATGTCAAAACGAAG
>NW_014577244.1:141802-148747 GCF_000485595.1 Priapulus caudatus
TGACGCGGGTACGTTCCGGTATTACCGGACCGTACCAGGGTACGTTCGGCAGTACCCTGGGGGACATAACCTATGGCTATGATAGTATGACTATGAGTATGAGCCTTGCTATTAATGTTGAATCGTATTTGACATTTGTTGAATCGTAGGTCTCATAAAATTCAACACAGAAAAGTTGCAATTGCATTGTGTGCGTTAGTGTGCAAAATCATAATTGTCCAGTTGAAACTTTCCCCCATATAACTACACGAGATAAATTGTTAATTACAGCCCCAAGTACTAACTATAATCTACGTAACGTATGAACGAGAATTACAGTCTTTCAAAACGTGCTACTTACGTTTGTTGATGCGGGAAAGTGGCCCCACCTATCGTCAAACCCAGCAAGCTAATTTGAAACCCTTCTAATCAATTTTACTCAAGTTTTTAATTTTTGAACCTAATGGGTCAGATAAGTGAATATCGGTAAGCTCATTGCCTGACATACATTCTTAAAAGTCTTAGGAACGGATACGAAGAAGGGGAGAAACAACGTGTTGACCAGGCGTGTTGATAGATCCGTGTGCAGGACGCACGTGCGTCTTGCAGTAGAAAATATAACGTCGGTATTCCTGTTCTATTATAATTATGTATCGGTACTAGAGAAGTCCTAACATTTATCTTTTTTATAGTTCACTTCTGTTGGTCAATATTATCTGGTTTCGATCCCTATGGGTCCTATCAGGGGCGGCGCCAGGGTATTTTCTTAGGGGGGCGTAACCAGCGTGCGTGTACAAGAGCACGCTAAGGGAGTCTGCGGGGCTCTCCCCAGAAATTTTTTGAAATTAGACCCCCTCAGATGCGTTTTCTGCGCGAGTTGGTGGGGTCCGCGACCCCTGGACCCCCCTGTACACGCCCCTGGGAACTGTAGACTCTGATACCCGTGTGCGCTTGCACTGACGGGTGGGGTCGAGGGGGTAGATTCATGATTCATCAAGCTGCGTACGCAAAATATTTTGCGTAAATCTTGTGTGCGCAATCGACGTTGCTTAGTTGCGATTCATCAACACAGCTATTTAGTAAATTTTTGTACGATTTCGCGTACGCAAGCGAGGCCGTTTAGTGCGATTCATCAAGCTAAAATTTACGTAAACCCTTGCGTAACTTTACACGAGCTGACGAGGTGCCGTAAATCACTCGAAATTTCGCAGGTGTTTCCAGCATACCGCAGCATGCATTATTTTATTGAGAAAACATTATAAAATTACTACTCAACTAAAAATAAATAAATAATTACCATACTACACAGACAGGCTGCGCCTTTGACGCTTTTTTTGTCATAGCTTGGCATTGTTTTTCGCTTATAAGCGAGTTCGCAGTTAGCCGTGTACGTGCACATGCCGTGCGCACTTGTACGTGCACACGCACGCACTTGTTACGTGCACACAAGCACGGACTGTACGTACACACGCACGCACGCACGCCCGTGTACGTACGCAAGCACGCACGTGTACATGCACACACACGCACGCACGCACGTGTACGTGCACACGCCACGCACGCACGTGTACGTGTCGCTGCTTTTCATCGAGTGTTAACACAATCATACAAACGGAAAATGAGGACAACTATAACACATCCCCAGCACTCTGTAGACAGCTAGAGCCATATGGCTTTACATACAGAGACGGCGTCAGTTGGTTCCTATGCGTATGTGTCGCACAGTGGTGATTGGTTATGCTAGGCACGCCCCTCAACAGCCCAGCAGCTACGATGGCCGTAGGGTGATTTACACCGGAATTCATCAACATTTTGGTACGCAGGTGCTACGCTGCGTTGATGAATCGCACCTACGAGCTTTGCGTACGTACTTCGTAGTATATTACTATGAACTACATAGTACGTAGTTACATAGTAGAAACTAGTGCACGCAATACACTTTGCGCAACGTTGATGAATCCCGCCCAGGGGCCCGCCTTAGTGCTCTGGCCGGGTCCAGGGCAGAGCCCCTGGCAGGGGTCCGGGAACTCTCAGATAAAAGCCCTCAAATTTCTGACAAAAAAATTGTGCAGCGGAACAAGAGCAACAGTATACCAAGGAGATGAAACCCGGGGGGGGGGGGGACTCAGCCACATTATGGTAAGGTATCGGTATGTGCCAAGTTAAAAAAAAGGGGGGGCTCTGCGAACTAACTCAGACCTGAAAATGGTGGTCTCTGCGAACTAATGTTTGTGAATGTGGTATGCTCAGGAACCGGCTATGTTCGAAAATGGGGCTCCGGAACTAGCTAGGATTTCGTTGAAATTCAATGCTATGAACTGGACACGTTTTAAAAAGGGGGTCTCCGGAACGGTGGGGGAACAGTGATTTGGCTTTAAAATCTATGCTGTAGCACTTGAACCAATAATTGTTGTATTATGTAGAGGAGAGAAAAACATGACCGGAGAGAGATGAACGCACGCCACAAGCACGCACACACACACACCACACACACACACACACACCACACACACACACACACACACACCACACCAACACACACACACACACACACACACACGCGCGCGCGCATACACACACTAATAAAAACTAGACAAAGGGCACTCAACGGAGAGAGCATACCTCGCAGCGCATACGCCATACGCCATGTCGACTCACGAACACACGAATAACCACGATATACGCCAGCGTGCACGTATGCTCGCTCGCGCGCCAGTCAGCAGCAGCCGGCTGCGGCTGGGCTCGCTCGCTGACGCACTAATATCGATCGCCGTCACACACACACACACACACACACACACACCACGACACACACACACACACACACACACACACACACACACACACACACACACACACACGCTAACGTGTACACGAACCACAGACCCGAATCACATAACCTCGCTCCACTCGTGGCGGAGGTAAAAATAAGATAGCATGTAAGACTATATTAGAGGTCAGTCTGAACGTTTGTAATTATAATTTATAAGCTTGTTAACACCTCAAGTGCTGCCTACCTTTCCGCCCGGGAACCAGCATCATCGACAAAATGATGGTCCCAACTTGGACTCCCAAGGGATAACACCTTGACATCGATTATCAATTAAGCACAGGTTTTCTATGGATTGAATTTTCGACACTTAATTTTTCGATTTTTCGATGAAAGTGCCGTCCAGCCTATTTGATATGGTTAGGGTTAGGGTTAGGGTTCGGGTTCGGGTTAGGAGTACCTCGGGGGACATACACATAGACCCTCTCAGCATTAGCAAGAGATACCGGTACCGTATTTTACTTTCACATAGCACTTAGTGTCGGCCCATTCCTATTTGACAACCCCAGGTTTAAAAACCCTAACCCTAACCCTAACCCTAACCCTAACCCTAACCAAACTCACGACATGGGTGTGTACACGCTACTTGTACCCTTAGTGTCCGTAACATAATGATTTATGATAATGCCTGCTCAGAAATCATAGATCATGTCTATTGCTATTGAGTATTGTATAATTTGTTTAATCTTGACATTTTCACGTTTGTAGGACAAAGGCTTATTAACCAACCAACCTGGGTGGATATGGATACACTGTCAAGTCACGACTTGTGTAGCGATGCACACGTACCACATAGGAAACACAAGAAAAAGAAGAAGAAACAGAAGAGAAATCACAACGTAAATGTTGAGGTTTCATACGAAATAAGTGACAATCCTAGCACCACCAGTAAAACTACTAATGAGTATGTGAAGAAGAAACGAGGTGATGACAGCAGTGTTACACCACCAGTATCCAACAGTAAAACAAAAAAACATAAAAAACACAAAAGAAATACAAAGATTGGAGGATGTGAGGGGCCAAAACATAAACGTAAAAAGTTGAACGAGTCTAGAAATGACAGTGAGTGTGAAGCTGATCATAAAAACAATGAAAGCATTCCTGTACAACAAACCAAGGAGTCTGTAATAGAATCTGATAGTGTGGTGGCTACTGGTATTTCGTTCTCATCAAAGAAGAAAAAGTCCAGTAAACGAAAACAAAATAAACGTGATCCCAAACTGTCAGACGACGAGAAAAATTGTGATATAAACGTTGATTCCTCAAACGTCAATGGAAGCAGTAGCACCGTTGAGTCTCGCAGACTAGTCGAAGCCACAAAGACTCCCAATGCTTCATCAACCTCCCGAGAGGGCGACGCAGAGCTCGAAACAACACCACCAAAATCAACCACCAGAGCCGTCGAGATCCACTGCACACCTACAGCCACTCCCGACGCTGCACGACCGATACCCACAAGTCACAATCCTAACGTGAGCGGCACGACACGACCCCCCGCAGCGCACACGCAGCGAGAAGTGTTTCCCTATGGTAACTACGTGCGTTACTATGGCTACAGGAACCCCGACAACGCTGATCATAGGTTCGACGTACTTCGGCACGAGTGGTTTCGTGACAAGGACGTCCTCGATATCGGTTGCAACACGGGACATCTGACGCTGCTTGTTGCCAAGGAGATGAAACCTCGAAAGATCATTGGCATCGACATTGATGGCCAGCTGATCAAGATCGCGCAAAAAAACGTTCGGCACTATCTTCCCAGCAGTCGGAAGGGGTCGACGTTTCCCGTGTCTTTCCCGATGTCGTATGGTTTGGTCGGGAACGTTTCTGCGCAACCTGGCAGTGTTACAGAGTTTCCAAATAATGTTTTGTTTGTCAAGGTATGGGTCTGCTATCTTTCTATTGTCATTGGCAGTAATTGAATGTGAGTTTCTGCATTTCTGTGGCCCCTTGCGCAGATGAATCGTTGATAAACCTCCGAGCTTGTAAACAGCATGAATTCTCTCATTGCAGGGGAACTATGTGCTGGATTCGGATGTACTGCTAGAGATGCAGAAGCCTCAGTTTGACACAGTGCTTTTCCTCAGTACGAGTAAGTGGATTCAGCTGAACTGGGGCGATTCCGGACTCAAACGCACGTTCAGGAGGATGCTGGCACAGCTGCGACCCGGTGGTCACCTTATCATGGAAGCTCAGCCCTGGAACTCGTATCATAAGAGCAAGAAGATAAATGTGAGTATACCCCCAATGACCAAATGGCTAACAATTGTAAGTTGGACTGAATGCATTAAGGCTACAATGTTTATTATGAACAGACAAACCTGTTTATATATATGTCATTCAAAGGAAACTGCAAAAGTGTCCTTTCTGTAGGGGTGGCTGCTAACAAAGGTTTAACTGTATGGTTATGACCAGATGATTGATAATAACTTTCATTCTTTTAGGAAACCATTGCTAAGAACTATCACGGTATAACCCTGAAACCAGAGGAGTTTCCTGAATATCTATTATCAAGTGAAGTTGGCTTCGCGAGCTGTGAGCACTTGGATACTCCTTACAACCAATCAAAAGGTTTGTTTCTGTTTATAGCATGGTGACAAGTCGGTGTCATGAAGCGAAAATACCTACAATCAATATACATGCTAGTGGAAATGCATGTAATCTGGAGGTGAATTTCTCTTGCTGCCTATTATTTTTTAGCTCATCTGACATAGTCAGATGCAGCTTGTAGAATCGCATGAGCGAGCGTCCGTCCGTGCGTGCGTGCGTGCGTCCGTCCGTGCATCCGTCAACAGTTGGGCACAAATCTAAACGGCTCGACGTACGGATTCGAAAGTCGGGACGTGGGGGGTAATCCGAAAACGAGTTGGGATGTCGAAGCTGGGGGGTCAAAGGTCAAAGGTCAAGAGGTGTAAAAGAAGGGGGAACATTTCATCCTTAACTTAAGGTATAGGGAGGAAATGCAGAATTGCGGCACAAATCTAAACGGCTCAACCTAGGCTCGTGATAGTCGGTGTATAGCATCATGGTAGGAAAAACCATCACTGTGCCGAAATTGGAGGTCACAGGTACCATGTCCTCAGAAAATGTCTAAAATCTGCCCTGTGCCCCATTGACCTTTGCTGACGGAGCGATTGTGAAACAAAAAAGTTTTTGCGGTGACCTACCATTTTTATGGCTTTATTGAAAGGACCATGAAATGTACTTTCCGCTGACATCGAAGAGTAAGTGTCGGATAACCTTTTGACCCTCAAGAGGAGGGTTAAACATTGATTTGTTTTCTCAACTGCGTTGGCGAGTACCTGTGGTTGTGAAAGCCCCATTTTACAGTGAAATTCCACACATAACTCTTACTTGAACAACGCTTACTTAGGAGATAATGAGATGACTTATATATGAGATTCTGTAGTGTACATTATGAATAGTTGGAATACAGTCACTAGCACTCAAATAATTACCCAGGAGTGAGGCTGGCGATTTCCAGACTTAATTTTCTCATCAAATTTTGGCACCAATATAGATGCAAGTGTGTACGTTCTTGAGCTTATTCGGTCCACTAATCACTGGCCTACCTTGTACTGAAATTAGTTTACAGATATTTGCTATCGTATTGCTGTAAATTGTAATCTTGCACGAGCTGCTCTGGTTGTATCAACCATTGAGCTATTTGTAACGAGCCAGATGTGCCTCGCAAGGGTTTAATGTACCTTATTACCTGACACCATAGAACGCACGTTATCTATAGTAATAATATGGTAATTATTCGCTCCTGCCTTTTTGCATCTGTCATCACACTGACAGCTGCCATGCTTTGGCTGACCGATGCAACGATGCCTTTGATAGCGCCCGCCATCTATCGAATTTTATTACACTAGTTTGAAGTGTTGTTTTTTTGGGTTAGAAATGAACGTATGTATAGGACGTCTTGCTATGCACAAATGAATTGATCAGCAGAACACCAGACACCAGATGAGCCCTGTCGCTCTGCGGCACTTGTTTGAAAGAAAGAATCAACGTTGTTGTTTAATAGGAGCACACGTTTGTTTGATGTTCAGGTGTATTTATGTTATATTTGTTTATACCCACAGGTTTCCAGAGGGCCGCTCTACCTACTAACAAAAGCGAAGACCCACCTG
>NW_014577244.1:148772-168103 GCF_000485595.1 Priapulus caudatus
GTGCCTTGATAGAGATTGCTTATACCGAAAATCTAGTCATTGGTCTACCATGAAGTCGATTTGTAATGACGAATACAGTGTCCTAAAATGAAATTGAAATGTTTTTTTTTATTAGGCATCCAGATAAAAACCAAGATCCAACAGCACAGGACAAGTTTATCGCAATAAATGAAGCATATCAGGTGAAGTAAAATAAGGTGTAGTCTTCTAGTTTGGGACCCAGGCCCTCATTTTTGTAAGTGTGCTAAACAAAGCCGATCAGGCCGCTTAACTACTAATAAACTATAGCACTCATCAACCGCCTGCCAAACTTAATTTCCTGCAGAGATGGCAGATCTTAAGTAGAGTAAAATTGGTAGCAGTCGAAAATGTAACCTCACACCTGTGGCACAAATTTAAGGCGAGTTTTTTCGCCAACATGTGCCATATATAATTCGCCAGTGGATATTTAACCGTATACGGCAGAATATCCACTTCCGTATTTTACCATGCAGTGCTTCTAATTGGCTAGTATATTTATGTATGTGTATATAATATGTATGTTAGTATGATGTGTTGGTTTCGTATTGGAAACGGATTCTCCGGAAAATAGCTTCTACAATCAAACGGGGCTACAAATGTGTAGAAATAAATGGGATTTGAACCTAAAAGTTTTCTAGATAGCTAAACCTTGATGGATTCGAACGTAATGTCGATGACATCATAAATATACTAGCCAATCAAATTGTGGTGTACGGTAAAATAGCGGAAGTGGATATACTCTGCCGTATACGGTTAAATATCTACTGCCTATATCAGGGGATGTGATGTATGCTGTTGGTCACAAGAAACGGTAGCAGAATCTCTGCTTGATTTGTGCATAGATATGACCAGGAGCTAATAATGACAAAGGAGTAAGACACGATTTGGTACTGATTTCACTACATTTTTGTCGTACGAGTTCGATGTGAATAAAAATACAAATGTATACAAACATGAGCTTCTTTTGTTCACTGGTACTATTCTATCTTCGGTAGTATTACAAACCACGTAGCTTCCTTCGTTTTGACATAATTCATACTTTTGCACGACATGGTTTTCACGTTAGTTACCATATTCTGGCGATGCCAAGCTCCAAATTCGCACACACAGCTACTTGATGGAGGCACTGCAGGGATCGCCTCAGGCAGCGCCAGCGGCAACTGTACGTGGGCTAGAGCTAACGGTTGCTATGCAATTAATGCAAAACACATGTGCGAAAAGCTACAATTGGCTGGAGCATCAGTTTACTCATAACAATTCATACACATCATTCCTCCACGGGTGAAGTAGTTCAGATATTTTACCAGCACAGCGTTTATTTAAAAAAAACTGCGGGATTCAACCATAAAAACAAGGCATTCTAACTATAGTTTAAATGTAAAATAGTTTTAATTTTTAAACCCAGCATGGGTGCAACGTAACTTAATTTCTAGGCGAATTTTCTGAACTCGACTAGGCTACGGCCGAAAAGCCATGGCGCGCCTCCTTCAAGTAGCTGTGTGTGCTAATTTGGAGCTTGGCCTCGCCAGAATACGGTAACTAACGTGAAAACCATGTCGTGCAAAAGTACGAATTATGTCAAAACGAAGGAAGCTACGCGGTTTGTAATACTACGGGAAGATAGAATAAGGACCAGTGAACAAAAGAAGCTCATATTTGTATACATTTGTATTTTTATTCACATCGAACTCGTACGACAAAAATGTAGTGAAATCTGTACCAAATCGGTGTCTTACTCCTTTGTCATTATTAGCTCCTGATATGACGTTATTTACATAAATATACTAGATTATAACATTTTCTACTCTACTATTTTACTCTACTATTAAACCCTTTGCAATTATGCAGGAAATTTGACGTAAGTGAAATGTAGTGGCTGGTTGTGTGTGTGATCTTACAGACTACGCTTCCAGTCTACGACAAGATGTGTACTAAACGAACTTATTGGATTGGGAGTAATTAGTAGTAGCCTTGGCAGCTAACATATAAGAGCTATGGCAAAAATCAAGAGCTGCTTGAATTACAGAAATATGCCCAATGCGATTCTACACAAGCTCCCTGTTTTACTTCACTGTAGTTCTTTTATTCAGTTGCTATCAGATTCCGAACAAAGGAAGCATTATGACAACTTCGGCTACACTCAAGACACACCACAACGAAGGGGAGGGGGCGGATTTCCTCGTGACTTTGATCCGTTCGAAGACTTTTTCCAGTTTCATCCTGGGTCTGGGTTCACGTTCCGTTTTGGCAAGAGTGGAGCTGGAACGGAATCAGTTTTCAGCAAACAACGAATAACTCTGTGGTAAGATGTCAGACGAGCATCAACTTTTAAGGGTTGGTTAAGGTTTCATTGCAGGTAATAAATCACAGATGCATCCTGCAGATTTTCACGTGATTAGACACGTCATCTTTTTCTGATTATATATGGTCTTAAATGATGTAATTTTCATTATTTGATGAATATGGTGTAAGCTGCTTTGTAATCCATTAATTGTAGATAAACCTGTGTATGGAAATTCCTTATCTATAAAAAATTATTGTGTAGTGAGTGATTCAGTATCAATATCCATGCAATGTATATACCTTTTTTTCACAGGACATATGAGAATACCATAGTACCAAAGAGCAAATACAAGCCCTACATTATATTTGCCTATAAGGATTGGTGTATGCTGTGTATGCATGCAGAACTTCTATGGGAACGATTGACCAAAGATCTTGAGGGAATAGGTGTGTAATATCTCTGTAGTAGCTTTCCCATGCTCAAACTATATATATATATATATATATATATATATGGACAGGGGATGATTAATACCTTTGACCTGTGACTTTGCTCCTAATGACATAACAGTTAAACAGTAAACAGAGACCGAATTGAATGTACATGTGCAAAGTGGCGGTATCATTGCGCAGTTTCATCTTAACCTGGTAACCTGGACCTCTCAGTAGAACAATAGTGTGTGCCTGCCTGTGTGTGTGCGTGGGTGTGTGTGTGCATGCGTGCGTGCGTGTGCGTGTGCATGTGTGTGCCTGCCTGTGTGTGTGCGTGTGTGTGCATGCGTGTGTGTGTGCGTGCGTGTGTGTGCATGCGTGCGTGCGTGTGTGCGTGACGTTAGTAAGCGGCGCTCCCGTGTGCGTGACGTTAGTAAGCGGCGCTCCCGTGTGCAGGTATCGGCTATGCGACGGTGCACACACAGCTGCAGCCTGAGCTCGCGCGGCGAGTGCGCATCCACAGCGTGCCCGAGATCGCGATCGTCATCGACGGCCGCGTCTTCCACCACAAGGACGGCGTCGAGAAGTTCTCCTCCATCGTCGGATTCGTGCGAACGTCGTTCCCGTACGAGGTGAGAGGCGATCACGCGTCGAAATTTCTGCTAAAATCTAATCGAAATTGTAGCTTTATGGATGCATATCTGTGCAAATATATGTATATACAGGGTTCGAAATCATAACGGGCCCGATGCCCGTATTTTAAGGCTCGGTATCTCGGATTGTGGTGAGAGCAAAGTTATTTAAAATATACATGGCAACTGTAAAAGAGGCGGAAGAATAGGAATATTTCCGCAGAGGAAATTGACTTCATAATTTATGAAGTGGTACAGAGAAAGAGGACTGTTTGGAAGTTTTGCTGGCAACTGGCAGCTGTAGTTAATAAAAAGACATGGCAAGCTGTGACTAAAACAGTTAATGCCATATCCAACAAGCCACAAACTCAAGATGAGGTGAGTATATGGGTGTGTGTGCGTGTGAGGTGATGTGAGTGTAGGTGAGGTGAGGTGAGGTGGGGGTGTGTGTGTTCAACTTTCATGTCTGCCAGGAAAAACTCAACCCTATCTTTGCCTGATTTGGCTGGTTCCTTAGATGTTTATATTACTCAACCTTTTTATTTGCTCTTGCCATGAAATCAACTAACCGGCCCTACGGAACGTTGTTTTTCTCTGCCCTATATGTCCCAAACATTAGCTTTATCATTCAAGACGTATGATCCACACAGTAAATGATCAGTGTGGGTGTGTGTGAACGCGTGCGCGTGTATGATGATGATGGAGACGTACCTAAATGCCTATTTGTGCATACGAATGTAAACCATTGTAAAAATTTCAAATTTCAGTCTTTTATTTAAAAAAAAAGTTGCAGTATCCAGGGAATGATGCAGGCCTTTAATTTGCCTGGCGGGCCTGTAAAATCGCTTACCTACAAGCCCGGCGGGCGTGTACATTTTCAAACTAATTTCTACCCCTTATATATATATAGCTTTATGCATATATATGTGCATGATGGAAAGGTCATATTCGTACAGTGGTGAGGCGATCGGAGTCATACATCACACTCTTACCTGCCTGTTTGTTTTGCTTTCACTCACTACTCTATTCATTAGGTCCATGGTTTCCAATTCATTTTTACCCTAAATTGGCCACTTACACTTACAGAACCTCCTGATCCTCACACCTATGATGTAATTAATTCACCGTCATTTATTACCTTGCTTCAATCACCCTCCACCTACATTGCCGTCAATGCCTATCACTGTGGGCTGTAACATTATACTATAGGGAAATAATTTGTCTACCTATTAATACTAACTTTTAAAGAATCGTGTATGCTTGTTAGGATTTGTCATAATAGAGCTGTCATTGGTATTCCGGCACGGGTCATGACGCTGCTACATCGGCGTAGTCGTAGACGATCAAGTTAATTTCTTTCAATCTCGAAGCTGATATATTACAAGTTTCTTGCTAGTGGTGACACTGGTACATCGGCGTAGTCGTAGACAATCAAGTAAATTTCTTTCAATCTCGAAGCTGATAAAAAACGCATTTCTTGCAAGTGGTACGCTGCTACACGGGCCCTCGTAGACGACCGCGTTAATTTCTGCTGCTCTCAGTGCTGACAGGCGACGTCTCTTGCAGCTGGTGACGCTGCTACGTAAGCAGCACTACCTGGACAGCTTCCTGGACGGCGGCGAGGAGAACAAGGTGCGCGTCGTCTACTTCGGTCGCCACGACAAGCCGAAGCTGCGCTACCTCACCGTCGCCTTCCTCTTCCGCGACTACGCGCGCTTCATGTACGGCGTCGCGTACCGCGCCGAGACGGAGGCGGCTTGCGCGCGCTACGGCGTGCCGCGCGACGGAGAGACGATCCTCATATTCAAGGAGGACGACGATCGGCCGGCGGCATCTCTGTCCATGCTCGACATCCCGACGGCGTCCATGCGCGAGTTCGTCGACGCCAACAAGCTGCTCGTGCTGCCGCGGCTGTCGTCGCCGCGCCACCTCGACGCGCTGTGCCCCGTCGAGGCGTCGTGCACGCGCCGCCGCGTCTGCATCGTGCTGCTCGTGAGCCGCTGCGCAGACGACCTCGCTCACCGCGCCGCGCTGCGCCGCTACGTGGCGCGCGGCGGGGGCGCGGCGGGAGAGCACGTGCGGTTCGCGTACGTCTACCGCGAGGCGCAGCCGGAGTTTGTCGGCTCGCTGCTGCAGGAGGACGACCGGCTCAACGATTCTGTGGCCAGCGTCGTCATCATGTGGCGTCCGTCGGAGGACAAGGTCAAGTACGAGTGAGTAGAGGTTTCGAGAGTTTACGCCAGCAACGCGCGTTGAAGAAAATCGTGTTCGTTTTCTGTAACTGTCGTAAAAGTTGCCAAAACTATCGCAAGTCCAAGGACGTTATACGCTGTGTATGTACATAAAATATGCAAATATTATGACAGGGTTCACCCCAGTCCTCTAATGCATGTTGGGTCCGATATGCTTTCGAAGTTGAAGTTAATTTGTGACAACTTATAAATCCTCCAATGTGTCTTAATTGCATAATCGACATGCCTTAATCTCCAGCTGTGTTTACTTAAGACTTTACTCCTTTAAATCTCATTCCTAACACAGTTTTGACAGCTTGATGAATATGTCTCCGAACTGATTGGGTTTATCTGTGTATTGGAGTGGCTTACGACATAGATAAACCCATTACAACAAAATCAGGAATGAATAGATAAACCTGATTGCCTGGAATGCCTTCCAAAATTCCTAGTGAGAACCCTGTATGACATTCTAGACTTATGATAGTCGTAACTTTTAAGATACCGACACAATATGTTTAGAGCCATTGATGATGGAGCATGCATCTAGACCACCGTTCTTATAATGATAGTTGATACTGTGATGGTTAAAGTTTGAGCGGTTGGCACTGTGCACTCTCCTTAACTGTAATCATACCTGTGCTTACGTATCTAGCCGTGGTTCCTGTACTCTGTGCTCTCTGTACGCGTGTGTGTGCGTGGGAGGGATGTGGTGTCTAATGGTGGGTAAATTACTAATACGGGCAGCTGCGCATGTGCAGGTGGGTGGAGAGCGGTTGGAGCGCGGACCCGGAGTTCCGATCGCAGGAGCACCTCGACACGGCGATCCGCTCGTTTCTAGGTGGTGGCTGCGAGCTCACGCGCGAAGCCATGCTGAAGAACCTCATAGACGAACATGCGAAGAGTAAGTCTCCATCACCGCGTTACCGTGGTAACCACTGTTAGATCTCGCTCCATTCTCGCCGTCAGCATAGAAGCCCGTGTTGGATTCCGCTAAACTGTCACTGTTACCCTTAGAAACAAGTGTTAGCATTTACTCCACCATTGCTGTTACTACTGAAACAGTTATTAGAATTCCATCACTATTACCTTAGAAACAAGTTCGGTCCTGTCTCTGGTCTTTGCCACAATTATGTGAGCTTCTATAGATCAGTGAGGTTAGTTTGCCATTAGTACCTGTAGATGGCGCTGATAAACGTGCGACTGTATTGCGTGCTGTGTCATTACATGCATGGTCAGCAGGATAGCAATGTTAGTTGGCTGTCTGTACCTGCAGATGGCGCTGCTGGACACATAACTATGCAGCGGGTGTTTTGTTGCAGGCGTGGTCGGCAGGATTGTGAGCAGGTGCCTCTCCCTATACGAGTACATCGTGTGGGACATCACGAGAGATGAATTTCTACCACTGTTCTCCATCATCATATCAATCGCCTTCATCTTGGTCGGTGGATATGTGATGGCATACCTTGTGTACGTACCTCTCTTGATTCGGTAGCTTGATGTTACAGATGACAGAAATTGCAGAGACTATTGCATTCAATGGCATGCTATTGCTTTTTAGTTAATGTGATATCTGATGTTTTTATTCCTAAATAGCGAAAGTAATAAGTTCTTGTTGATGACCTATGCTCCCCAAGAAACTGATTGGTTTATGTCAAGTTTAGTGAAACCTGTGTTAGCGGACACCTCTATAGAATGAACACGTATCTATAAAGAAGACGTTCGTCATCCCCCTTAGGTGACAGTTATACAGTGAACCCTCCTTCATAGACTGGACACCTGTCTATAAAGAACACTTCTAGCACTTCCTCTGAGTAACAAGACCCTTGTATGCAGGTGTCAGTGTAACTCAATAACCCTATTTAAGTGATTCGTTATATCACTGTCTGGACGTTTGTCAGTTAGCCGTAACCTCACTGACAGCGATGTTTCTCTGCTGCAGGAATCTAGAGGAAGAGAACGTGAGTCGAACAAAAGAGGAGCGCAATGAGCTTCGCAAGAAGAAGGATCTCGAGAAGCTGTGAGTTTGGCTTCAGTAGTTTCTAGTAGGCTTATAGGCTTCCTCTCGTACACCGCATATTTCCCAATATCGTCTCTGTCTGAGACTCTCCACCATTTAGGTTGTTTGTTATAAAAGTTACTGAAGCAGTATTACATGTAGCTATTGCCGTGGTTATGTAATCATGTAAGCACTATACGCGTTGAAGATATTAAATGGTGACACCTTTATAAATGAGTTGCACCAATCAGGTGAGATCCTGCCTGTGCATTTATTAATGACATCACTAGATGAAAATATCATACCTTAACATGCGACATTTCATGACACTGTTTTACATATTGAGACGTGACATTATGCGACAGTGTTATGTGTTGATGAGTGACGTTGTGTGACAGTACTGCCTGTTGACGCGTGACCTTGCGTGATAATGTTATGTGATGAATGAACGAAGTTGCACGAAGGCGAAGTGTGACGTCGCGTGACAGTGTTGCATGTCGATGCGTGACGTGACGTTGTAAAGTGCGACGTCGCGTGACAGTGTTGCATGTCGATGCATTACGTTGCGTGACGTTACATTGCGAATGCAACGTCGCGTGACAGTGTTGCATGTCGATGCATTACGTTGCGTGACGTTACATTGCGAATGCAACGTCGCGTGACAGTGTTGCATGTCGATGCGTGACGTTGTGTGATGTGACATTGCAGACCTAAGGCGGTGTCACTGTACGAGCTGCACGGCGGCACGTACGACGGATTGGTACGGCTGCTGAAGCCGGGATGCCGCACCATCATCATCTTCGTTAACGACGAGATCAAGCAGCATCTGCTGGAGCGATTTGTGCAGACGATCTACCCGTATCGCTGGTACGTTGACATCCCTCGTCAGGCACAGAAGAACCGATGCTTGTGGAACGTGAAGAACCAGAACGAGAAACAGATTTGTTGTAGTTAATCGCTTATTCAACTCTAATGAATGTGATAAGTAGAGGAATCTGTTTTGCGCACTGGCTTCTATTCAATGTAACGTTAAATTGCGTCGCGATCGTGAATAATGGATTACATCAATAAATAAATTTTCGTCAATCGTGGTTTTTGTTCAACTTGCAGCAATAAAAGTCTCGCGTTCGCATATGTCCAACTGGAAACGCAGACAGACTGGTATCGTCGTCTGCTGCTGCAGACCTTGGGCCCGATAGGGAGTGTGCGACCGCTAAACATCAACCCAAAGAACTGCCTTGGCACAGTGCTGTCGCTCAACGGCCATCGCAAGTACTACTGCATATACCACCCCAAGCATCCAGGTATGAACAATGAACCATCTGCTGTTAATTGACCTACCTGCCTAGTGTGATTGGCAGGTAGGTCTAGCCAGTCATAGCTGTGATAAGGGTATTCTAACAAGTGCTGCGTAGCGACAGCGCTCATCTAACATCTACTGCAGTGACTCTGTGGTAGAGTGGTGGGATTCTAGTAAACCCTGTTAGTCTCAAATGTGTTCACATACACGCCGAAACAGTGGAAGGCACAGGGATGGTATCAGGAACCTTCTCAAAGGAATGTTCGTTGGGATCGTTATGAAAGTTTCCACGAGTGGCTGCGTAACGTTACAGTGTTCAGTTATTAAAGATGGAAGCTCCCCATCGTACGTAGTAGCAACAAACTATTTGCAAGACGAATAGGTAAGCACTCATCCATCTTACCTACGCAAGCCTCAGGCTTGAATAGAGAGCTGCCACCTGTAAACTAATTAATGCAGGCAAAAAAACTACACAGTCCACCACCACGGCTGGCAGTGGCCACTGGCAGTGGCATACTTTACATGTAACACACTGACAGTACAGAATGCAATAGAAATTATAGGATTTAAGAGCATAAACCTTCTTCAACCAAATTTAGCTTTTTGAAATTTCACTGTGACATTGTAGCCTCATACATCCAGGTATGTATAGATTCTACTAGCAAACCCGGCCAGTCAATTCTTTCTACAGTAAACAAATTTATCCATGTTTAACCCGCCATCTTGAGGGTCAAAAGGCTATCCGACACTTAATCTTCGCAATCGTCGCAGAAAGTACATTTCATGGTTTTTTCAATAAAGCCATAAAAATGCTTGGTCATCTGCTGAAACAAAAAAGTTTTCCAATCGCGTCCGTCAGACCATGTCCTCAAAAAATGTCTAAAATCTGCCTATGCCCATTGAACTTTGACCTGTGACCACCAATTTTCGGCACAGTGATGGTTTTCTTACCATGATGCCTATACACCGACTATCACGAGCCTTAGGTCGAGCCGTTTAGATTTGTGCCGCCAATTCTGCATTTCCTCCACTATACCTTAAGTAAGGAGGAATGTTCCCCCTTCTTTTACACCTCTTGACCTTTGACCTTTGACCCCCAGCTTCGACATCCCAACTCGTTTTGATGATCCTCCCTCACTGACTATGTCAGATGAGCTAAAAACACTGCTTGGTAACAGTGCATCGTAAAGTCAAGAATTTGGCTGGCACACATGTAAAACATGAGTAAACTGAGCTAGCTTGACCAACCGAGCAACAATATCTAGGCGTGGGGGATATTTTACTCTGATGAATGGGTCAATTACTTACTGTCTTGCACAAGGGAGAGACAGGGTCGGTTATGTCAGTGGACACCGACAAGTATGAGAACATAACATAACATCAGAAGTAGATAATAGGGAAGGAGTGTGACTTAGAATACCTACGATTTACTACGCGTAACTCAACCAACTTGAGCTCAAATCGTACACAGTACATTCGCCTAACATTGTGCGAAATCGTTTCCTCGTATACACCCGCAATCCGGAGATACAGACTAAAACGTACGACACGATTCTCCATTCTGTTGGCAGCAGATCGACCCCATAACCCGCCTAACTTGAAACAATAGGCAGCTAATAACGACTCTTGCGCTCTCGGCGATGCGGTGTGGCTCGCTGGGAGATTGGAGCGGGAGCTGCTGCTGATTGCAGTGGGCGTGCGTGCGTGGGGGGCATACCAGCTGTAAATAGCTCAAAGATTAGCTCGCCGAGTGTTGCGTCGATGTCCAATCTCCCAGCGAGCCACACCACATCGCCGAGGGCGCAAGAGTGCACAAGAGTCGTTAGTAGCTGCCTATTGTTTCAAGTTAGGTGGGTTATGGAGTCGATCTGCTGCCAACAGAATGGAGAATCGTGTCGTACGTTTTAGTCTGTATCTCCGGATTGCGGGTGTATACGAGGAAACGATTTCACACGATGCTAGGCGAATGTACTGTGTACGATTTGAGCTCAAGTTGGTTGAGTTACGCGTAGTAAATCGTAGGTATTCTAAGGCTAGTAAATGACGAATTTCCCTTGTTTATTGAAGTCACACTCCTTCCCTAGTATCTACTTCTGATAACATGTCGTGTGCAGGGGAGGTGGTATGGAGTTGGTTACATTGAGAGGAGGGAAGAGAAGGAGGGTATTGGCTTCTACTGTGTTACTAGTCTACAAAACTGTCTATCTAAACATGGCTTGCATTTACGATGTACAATCAGACGATTTACTATCAACAGGTGTATGTCTGTTAGGTTTTCAGTGGAATGGAAATAAAAGTTTTATGCAGGCATTCAGATGCAAGTGTTTAGTAGATATAGGTAGATAGATATTTCCAAGAGCATATAAAGAAGGAGAGCGTACAACGGTGAAATGCTGAAACCATGTTGCAGTATTAGTCAAATTAAGAAACTTTCCCCGTTTTATTTTGTTCCCAGTATTATTGATCAGCTGTCCTACCTTGTTAATATAAAACAAACCGCATGTCCCTACGATGCGGCCTACGCTGAGATAATGAGCGGTGAAAATCGACTCGATTTACTGTCTCTTGCTTTGTGGCCAGTGTATTGCTTCCGGTCGCCGTTGTGTAGCGCCATGGTAGCGCTGACTCACGTCAGTACTACAGAGTTTACTATACATCCAGCATGAGGTGGGCACAGGTGGGGGTCATCAGTATGGCAATCAATAACAGACGTCATTCATTCCATTTGTCAATCATTGACGGAAACACGTGAGGTTTCCCGATGTTATCTCAAAGCGAGAGACAGTCACAGTAAACAGTAATCTCGAGTCGGTTTTCGGGAAAATACCGTTTTTCGGTGATTTTCACCGCTCATTATCTCAGCGTAGGGGCATCGTAGGGACATGCGGTTTGTTTTATATAAACAAGGTAGGACAGCTGATCAATAATACTACAAAGAATCGTCAAAATAAAACGGGGAAAGTTTATTAATTTGACTAATACTGCAACATGGTTTTAGCATTTCACCGTTGTACGCTCTCCTTCTTTATACGCTCTTGATATTTTTTCTTCACACGTTTCATTTACAGTTCTGATTAACGCTAAATGGATTGGTTGTAGAACTGCATCAATGCATGCTACAGCAAGGATGCTACTTGCTTTATAGCTTCATTACAAAATGTAGAGCATCTTTTTTCTTGCTGAGGTTTCTCGATCACCTTTATCGAAATTTAAGCAATCACCCCACAAGGTGAACGTAGCGTTCAGTAGTGCATTTAATGTGTAGGTATATGTAATGCATACATACGGCTATTACTTTATCCAGGTTTGAAAAAGGGCAAGCCCACCAAGCAGCAGAAGCAGCAGCAGCAGCAGCAGCCCAACGAAGCACAGCTCAATGGCAAGTTTATCGGGATGGACGACACATCGAGTGATAGCGAGGCGGATCTGGTCTCTGATCAGGTTCACAATGATCCACTTACAGGACTCTCCAACTGGCTGGACAGGCTGTTTGAGGGCTCCGTCGTGCGCTACCCTGTCGAGTACTGGCCCATCATGAATTGATCCTTCATGCTTGTTCGACCTGCAAAGTCGTTCTCCCATGTGCGAACAATTGGATTGTCCTGCGCGTGTACATACTCTCGATGTGCGGTTCGTCATCTGGCGCTGAGAGATCAGTCGTCGTTATCATTAGCAGGCAGCCTCATGATTATTTATGATTATTTATAATGTGCCAGACCTCACGTGATGATTGACTCCAGGCAAAATGCTTATCAACACACTAGCGAACTGCACAAACATGCTGTAATGACGAGCATCATGTAATTTGTTTGTTTTTAAGCGACGTTGTGAGATTATGAATAATAATTACTACAGTATTAACTTCTTCACTCATGCCATGATTGTACTTGTGTTTACCGCTGTCGTTGTTCGAAAAAGGCAGCCCAATGCTACATTATCCACAACAGTAATGCTGTTGTGTAACTCTATATACCTGTTGGTCATATAGAACGAGGTCGTCAGACTACTTTATTTGAACCCTAGAAGTAGGAGACTGTGCCCCAATGTTAAACTCTTCCTAACTGTGCTCGTTTGCACTTACTCGTTTACACACATTTACTGCACATCTGGCATCGCAAATCCAGGTATTTGTAATAGTTTGCAGTCATATGGATCAATCTTGCCCATTTGTATACTGTACTTCAGCTTGACATGGGCTGACAGCTGGTGGCACGGTTCTCGTAGGTTGATGTTGCTTGAAATTCACATCACGCGTTATTAATTGTGTTATTAGTAGTGATCATACTGCTATACACACTATATTAGTCATACAGTTATGACTGTTTTTTGTATATATTTCATTTGCATGAAATTTATAGCAAGTTATTTTCTATGCGACACTGTCACATATACGATTAATTTTTCTGATGAACCCTCTTTGTCGGCTGTTTTCTAAAGAACAGACCAAGGAACTCTCCCTTCACCTGATGACGAATTTAGTTATGTCAATAAGATTCTTGTTGTATTGTGCAGTAATATTGTACCAAAGTCTAGTCATGTGTTGAGAGTGCTTAAAACTTTAATAATACAAGTCCATTATGCTAAAAGGCTGACAGAAGTTATCTGTGTGTTGGCTAACATCACCGTGTAGACCGGTTGTCTACAATTATGCGTATACATAAGAAAATGTGCATGAGGACTACAATTACTACAGAAAAATCGGTCCATTAGTCCATGTCCTCAGAAAATGTCTGATATCTGACCTTTCCCCCACTGCCCTTTGACCTGTGACCTCCAATTTCGCGCTGGTGATGGGTTTCCTCCCCATCACACTATACATCGAACATTAAGAGCGTAGGTCAAGCCATTGAGATTTGTGCCGCAATTCCGTATTTCCGCCTATATCTTAAGTTAAGGGGGAAATATTCCCCCTCCATTGACACATCTTGACCTTTGGCCATTGACCCCCAAATTCGACATCCCGAATCCTTTTCGCGATCTCCCCCCCCCCCCCGACATCCCGAATATCAAGACCGTACGTCGAGACCGTACGTAAGATTTGTACCCAACTGTTGACGGACACACGTACGGACGCACGGACAATCATGCGATTCTACAAGCTACATGCTTTTCAAAAAATTTGGAAAAAAACATGATACACACAATCATAAAAAGTCTGTTCAATAAACAGCTTCGTGGTGATGTACAAAGTTAGAAAATTATGCAAGCCATACATATACCAGCATTTGCAACAGTAACTGAAGTTGCCATTTCCCGTTCTTCAGCGCACGTGTACTATACATCTTAACACGTACAACGATAGAACCAATCGGAGTGAAAAGACATGAATCACAGAATACAATGAATATCATTGCATGATAATTAAAGACTATGAAACCTACATAAGTAACACTGCAACACCTACAGGCTCAAACAGAGCTACAAATGTACCTAGCATATTTGCCATGAGGGAGCAGCCAGTAGATAGCACTGTAAGCTAGCATCACGTCATAGTATCGTTACTATAACGGTTTTCGCATGCGAGTCCACTAACCCATAAATTACACCAAAATAATCCTTATTCACAGATTAGTTTACTAATAAATATTTGAATATCCAGCACCAAATCACTCCAAAATATAATTTCTGCCCAAAATTTTGCGATACAAATGTTGTAATTTTTAGCATCAACAAACTGACGATTTCTTCTGCTTCTAACGTGTAAGTAGGTTTTGTGCTGCATAGCTGCCTGGCTGATAACCCTATACACTAATCTGTTAATCATTACAGAGCTCTACTTTCTGGATTATGTTGCTGTGCAACCCTAATTGCAACTAATAAACTGGCTGCTATCTTCGTTATCTGACTGCTTATTTGTTTGGGTCACTGCCCTATGACAGTGAATCCATCAATCAAACTGATCCTGCTTATTAGGTGGAACCAAGCAGATCCAATATGGCGGCACGTGAAATCGGCCAATCAGCACTCACTGCTAGTGACTATGCGTGTTGATAGGTCACGATTGATAGGTGACCCGTACGAGGAAGGTTTGCATTTGTTTGGGAAGATCGGTATGAAATGATCACGACAGTCGGAGGGAGCCGGCTGGACAAACGCCCCCGATTTAGAATTCGTCATGGAACGACTGGGCGGGGTTGGCCACGTTGGATCCAAGGAACAGGTCTCGCATGTCTAGCATCTCGGCGAGTGAGAGTCGGCCGTCGTGGTCGCGGTCGGCAAACTGTAGTAGGTTGAATGCCTCGTTCTTCGCGTGCAGTGAGTTGCGCGGGTCCGTGTATGCCTGTCGGGTCAAAACAAGCACGCACACACTTAATAGCTATACACTATAATAGTTATACATCACGTTCATGGTTACACATGGTAATAGTTATACACCTTATTACAGCTGTACACCATAATAATGGTTATCCATCATAAAAATAGTTGAACACCGTAACAGTTAATGAGTTATACATTATATGCGCAGATATATATCTGCTGAGGGTATCCATGAATTGCAGCACGTCTGTACGTGTTACTTACCATCAACTCATCGAATGATGCCACACCGTTGTGGTCTATGTCAATGTGTTCATGAAACTCCTTCTCCCTCTCTTGCTGGAAAGCCCGATCCTGCTCCTGCCATTTCTCATCCACCTCGCCAGGTGGCAGCATCGCAAACTCCTCTGCCGTCAGTTGACCATCTTTATTCGAGTCTGATTTACAGAATAATGGCTTTAAAAATGGTCCAGTTATAGACATCCACACCCGATGTCGCCAAGAAACGTGATAGCACAAAAAGGACTAAACTTAATGTCTCATTACTTTGAAATAACTCTGTGAAATCACTGTTACTCAATCCTCTGAGTAACATGGTCATACATAGTAAGACATACTGGCATGCTATATTCTCTGTTCTACATATTCGAGTGTAGGCACGCACCTAGCGAAGCGAGGATGTCCCTCACCATACTCTCCAGCATCACCTTGCTATGCTCTGGATGTCGAAATCCGAGAAATTCATGGCTGCTGAGCTTTTTGTCATGATCCTCATCTGCCTCCGTCCAGCGGAAATTGTCCTGTGAGATCTCGTCCCGATCTGCGGTGAGTAAAGATGATTACAGCTAGGGGTGTAACGTTCACCGATACATCGGTGAATCGCGATACAGTGAGTGGGGCCATGATACGATAATCGATACGCAGCATCCGTACCAAACGATAGGGATGTTAAACAGCGAATCAGACAAGCTAAACAATTTAATAAAGCACATGTAATTCCTTTTAAATTGAATTTTTCTTTCATTTTATGAACTCTCTCTCTCAGTATCACCAAGAGTAGATAATAACACAAGAGTGAGACACCCGATTCCCGCATTTTTAACCGATTTTTCTCATCAAAATTTGCCACCAATAAGGAAGCAAGTGTATACGTTCCTCAGCTTATTATGACCACTAATCACTCACTTTCGTGGTACTGATATTCGTTTACATATATTTGCTAGCGTATTGCTGTAAATCGTAATCTTGCACGAGCTGAATTCGCACAATTTACCGCTATTGTATGAGGTGGTAAGACAAAATTTGAAGCTATAGTGGCGCCAATATTTATAGCAACGGACTGTTTCCAAATCATTCGTCCCCCAGATAGGGGTTTAATGTACTCGATTACCTGCGCGTGCGTAATGTGATACTTACTGCAAACTACTACAGAGAATATTGTTATTATTGTATTATTACTTATGTAAGATAGTATGTCAATTTCTTGTGTTGCGATCACAATAACTGAGCGCGTCTCGCGGTTCCTCACGAGATCAAAATTCGAAATTTAGATTGTCTCTCAACCCTATCGGGGCACGAATGATTTGGAAACAGTCCGCCTAAATATTGGTGCCACTATAGCTTCAAATTTTGTCTTAACACCTCACACAATAGCGGTAAATTGTGCGAATTCAGCTCGTGCAAGATTACGATTTACAGCAATACGCTAGCAAATATATGTAAATGAATATCAGTACCACGAAGGTGAGTGATTAGTGGTCATAATAAGCTGAGGAAGGTATACACTTGCTTCTTTATTGGTGGCAAATTTTGATGAGAAAAATTGGTTAAAAATGCGGGAATCGGTGTCACACTCTTGTGTTATTATCTACTCTTGGTATCAATTAAATATCCTTGGCTGTCAGTGTCATAGAAATCTGGGTCAATATATGTGGCGCGCTTGTATTGCCACCAAAATTGTTACTGCAAAACAATCATGAGTGCCGACTGACTGGTGCGTATCGTTATTGCACACATACTGTAGCACTTTGTATGGCACGGACATGAATGGAGCTGTCGACTACAGGACAGTCTCGAGCACACTCAAAACACCTGTGTGTGTTTCAGGCATATTAATATATATATATATATATATATATATATATATATATATATATATATATATATATTGTTACTATATATATGATCATGGCTTTAACATACTCATAACACGTGTGTGTTATGAAAGTATTGGAATACATATGATTATTATAACAGTTAAATAATATTAGAATTCGACCATTTATGTCGACACTGTTTCTGTCTGTGTATCACAATACGTATCGTATCGTGACCTACATATCGTATCGTGACCTACGTATCGAGATATGTATCGTATTGTGACCCTAGTGTAAAATCGTCAGCAAATTTCCGGAATGGATATAGAATTCTAAGGAGCTAGATACAAGCTGGTTTCTGAAGCAACATTTGTCAAACAACTATTATATTGATTGCAGCATAAAATGAAATTCACGAGTAGGGAGAATTATTAAAACCTCTCTCGCTTGCTGTGACAGAAATTACGTTTGTTCATATGCCATCTTACATTTGTAGTCAAGGTCATCATTGTGCTCTTGCTTGCCATTATGAATCTGTTGGTGAAGCTTGGCATATTTCTCATTCACACCTCCTTTATGAACGAGGAAGTGCTGGTGATATTCTGACCATGTCAACGCACCTGAATATAAAAATGTGCCGTATGACCAGAACAAATAACCAAGTTCAAAAAGTGATAAGAATTTGGTAACCATATATACATGTGTGCTTTGTGTCTTGGATATAATTTAATTGACAAAAAACATAAATGAATAGCAAAGGCCATGTTCAGAAGAACCAGCTTCTGCTATTGTAACTACTATATACTAGTACTACTATATTAATAACTGAAACAGAAAATTAAAATATTATTCAGAGTGTACATTATACCATCCTTATCAGAATCAATAGCCAGGAATATTTCATTGTTTTGTTCGACTGCTTCATCCATATGCTCCTCTACTTTGTCCTTTATCCAGGTCTCCAGCTCTTCCAGTGTAATGAAATTGTCATCATCTGTATCCATTCTGCAATGAGAAATACATTTCACAAGTGATAAGCCCATTGAGGGTGATCCTGGAGCATTCTGGATAAAATAATGCCAGGATGATGTAGGCAACTTCCTTATATAATTATTGCATATATATACTATATTGTAATATATTATAATAAGTTAATAACTATAAAAATATTATAACTATGTCTTCCTTGAAATTATCTAGTCTTAATTATTATCAATTTTGCTTTTCCCTGGACAGGTTAAAACATACTGCAGCGACAAGCGACCAATCATAATATTCATCATCAAAATCGCAGCAACTCGTGCAGCCTCACTCCAGGCACTAACGACTCCTATCTCGCCACACAATGGTGGAAATTTTTTTAATGAACATGTTTGTAAACTTGAGACTATGAAATGTACGTTAATTACACTGGGTTACTATATTGATTCCGAGGTCCTGCGCAAAGGCTAGTCAACTGTTTTTGTCTAGCTGGGTGGCCTTGCATGATAAATGCCACAGAGCTTGTAAAACCAAATTTCCCTGAACATATATTAACACGTTCCCCGCGGATCCACGAGTCAGCTCGTGGGAACAATCAAAACGCATCCCCTCGGATCCACGAGTCAGCTCGTGGGAACAATCAAAACGCATCCCCTCGGATCCACGAGTCAGCTCGTGGATAGATTATTGGATTTTGTTACTCCAACAGATGGCAGGCACTACCTACCAAGAAATTAAACAGGGGCAGTCTATATTACCCCAGCCTTACATAAACTAAAGAATATACAATTTGCTTTACTGTTGATTCGAACGTGAAATTAGGAGTTTTGAGACTCAAGGTAAATTCGTAAAACTAGAAGATAAACTAGAAGGCGTAGATCGAAACAAGGTTTGTTTACCGTTTTCCTAACGGTATATAATATAATAACTGTGTAGTTATTATAGTATATAAAATTTCGAGGTATTTTTGCATGTAGAAACACAAAATAAAAGTGTCAATGACACTAGCTGTAGCTCACCACAAAAAAGGACACAAATGAGTGAGTGCGAAGAAGTCAGTTTTAATTAAGCAACCATCGACGTACATTATAGAAACGA
>NW_014577244.1:168639-184567 GCF_000485595.1 Priapulus caudatus
CGACTGTTATCTGCATGTCTATAACATAATATGCTATATAATTGCCAAAACCTACCTAATTTGCATTAAAAAAAAATTAAATATCAAAACCCCTGGCCCTTATTCATTCACATACCAAAAATGAGCAAAATCGGTTGAACCTGAACTGACTAATGGCAATTCCCATTTTTGCCAAAAAATTACCGTGGCTCGAAAGTACATCGACTGGCGTGCTCCAAAATAGGACGGTCAATATGGGAGCATTGCAGTAACAACTATACCCAATTTCAAACATGTGGGTAAAACGGTTCCTGAGTTATCGTTGACCGTAGCCAAATGTTGACGGACGTACGACGGACGACGACCCATGACAATAACTCATCATGATGATGTCAAGGTGAGCTAACAAGGTTCATACCCCACACGTGTAAGCGTTTTCACATTTCTTACTGGAAAAATAGTATACTGTTGAATGATATCATAACGAACTCGCGAAAATCCACCGGTGCGCTGGCATTTGAGACGAAAATGCACGAAATGTCAGTTTTTGCCCTGTTTTCATATCAATTTCTTATTATGAAGGGGAAAGATTTTCATACTATTTGAACGTGTAAGGGTGAGATAACACTCATGCAGTGTAAATGTGTCAGTTTGGTTAGCTTTCCTGCAAAGGAAATGTTGTAAATCAATAAGTGAATACGCAGGAATAACGCGAAAATCCCAGCGCATGACGGTAGGTGCAGCGTTGAACGTGTTAAGGTCTGTCCGCCGGACGTTAGCCATATTTTCGTTACAAACGGTTTTTGTCATGTGCCCATGAAAACATTTTCGACGGCTGTGATTGGCTATTTATAAAATTGTGCAAAACTGTTTGGCTGGAAATTAGAAACTATCTAGAATATTTTTGTCATTATATGTACATTATGTCATTACATGTATGCAGTTATTGCTGGACGTTATCGCGCGCGTCTGCAACAGCTCACGTACTAGTCTACAGTCCTTTTCAGTATTCACAAATCCAGAGATGCCAACACTTTTCTGAGCAAACTGTAGTGAGGATGTCTGAAATCTGTAGTCCGAGGGTCACGCAGTGATCCGAGTATGCTAGGGGGTTCGGGGCATGCCCCCCCCCCTGGAAAATTTTTGATTCCAAAATGCAATTTCCTGCATTCTGGGATCCAAAATGACAATAAGTCCACACTGATATTTGCTGCTTAATACATGTAGTTATTTTCAATCATGTTATATCAATGTAACACTGAAACAAAACACTTGAAATATCATAAAAAATATTATTTTTTTTATCGTAATAAAAATCGTAGTTGTATGCAAACTGGTCGTAGTGGTCAAAATGCAAACGAAATTTGCATAAAATACAGACAAATCGTAGTGGTTGGCGTCTCTGCAAATCTCTTCAGACATTCTGGTTGGTCCACAGGCACTTATAGCATTTCAATAAAATATAAGGCTAACTAAATACGAAATCAATTTACTACCAAATTCTTAATGTTTCTATACTCTCTTTCACCTATTATTGCCGACAATTTCCTGTAAATTCCATCCAAATCCTACGTGCAACCATATACGCTGCCGCCGGCCATTGCTCTCGCGGCTCCACTGTTGCACGCTTACACTAATATATATAGACTAGTGTATATAACTTAGTTATTGAATATTGTAGTAAACTGCTAAACACAATAAACACTAATAGTAATACTAATAGTAATATACACTAAACACTATATATATTAGTGTAAGCGTGCAACAGTGGAGCCGCGAGAGCAATGGCCGGCGGCAGCGTATATGGTTGCACGTAGGATTTGGATGGAATTTACAGGAAAGTGTCGGCAATAATAGGTGAAAAAGAGTATAGAAACATTAAGAATTTGGTAGTAAATAGATTTCGTATTTAGTTAGCATTATATTTTATTGAAACGCTTCAAGTGCCTGTGGGTTGGTCGATCGTTGTCCCTGAAGGCAGTAAAGTGTCACTGTGTCTTGACCTTTTTGCGGATACTGCCTGCCCAGTGCCCACATACTGACAGTGACACCGTTTCAGCCAAACCTACCGATGAAAAATATCTGTCAACTTCTGCGTCTGCTCCACTTCTGGGTCGTCTGGATGCATCTTTACATTACCCATTACCACTTCCTGATGAAAGTCCTTGTTTACATGTCCATCTCTTTCTATTTTTAGTCCGGCTATATGATCAGGTGGGTGCAAATCTTCAGCCTCAGGGCCGAGTTCTAAATGTTCACCAGGAAGTGAATTGACTTCCTTGCTATGGGGCTTCTTGCCTTTTAGCAAAGGTTTAGCATTACAACACTGACATTGTAAATATATAACTGCACTAATTACAACCAAATTAAAGGTTCCTCTTGCCGTAACACTTTTCAACTTCATAATGATTGAACAGGACTTATTTGTAAACTTTTCTGCCAACGTGTAAACAATGCTAGCGTGGTGCCATCTCTTGGTAGTAAATCAAAGTAAATGCATTTAAAGACAGTGGCGCCACCTGTTCTCCGCGTGTTCCTCCATGTTTTCTTGTGTCTGTACAAAGTAATTCGAACATATTCATCGGTTTTGCCGGTTTCCTGTTCACCTTTCGTGCTCTATGCCTATTATTAATCTCACCATTCCTGTTAAGAACATATTAAAAGCATAAGTCATGCCTTCAGAAGACCAAGGTCAAGGTTAGTAGTCGTGAAGAGATTTTTGAATTTTTGCCAAATTTTGCGTTCGTTGTTCAACTTGTTCAAAGTTGTTGCTGTACTCGTAGCTCCAGTACTATAGCGCGCGTATAGTTGCGGGCCGCAACGGTTCAAGGATAGAGAACATGGGTCCCAATAAAACCAATGTCATTTACATCAATATAAATATAATATATCAATTTTAGGGTTTAGGGTTAGGACGTGGATATTCGTCCGAGCATCGGACACCTGTTCGTATGCGCTATTCATCCGAGCAGTTGCTGCGCATGCGCTGTTAATGTTGTATTACATAAATGTAATATAATTTATAATATAATATAATACTGGAAAATGCTAGTCGCCTACTCTCCATCCTAACTACAATCTAAACCTACCACTAATTATTTAACTCTAACCTAACTCTTTTACTAATCACAATCTAAACCTACAAGTACAACTAATTATTAACCGACTCGTTTTGCTTATATAGGCGAATGATAGTACCAAACACTATATGGTGTATAACCACATACGCAACGCATGTATGCAGGGGCGCTCACAGCCGTAGGCTGCGTAGCAAAACGCAAGGCCAAAAAAGCCTAAAGCGGCAAAATATAAGCCTAATATAATATAATATAATAAAATTTAGAGCGTCTAGATTTTAAAATTGGCTGGGGGGAAACCCCCAGACCCCCCTTCACACTTTCTATCTCCGGCACGTAGAGGCCGTGCGCCTGCGGTACGCTACATCAACAACTGCTCGGACGAATAGCGCATACGAACAGGTGTCCGATGCTCGGACGAATATCCACGTCGTTAGGGTTATGGTTAGCTCTAGTACTATACGCCCGTGTTCGATTAACTGCCGCAGGGCTATAGCACATTGTCGGCTGAATACCAACTACGACCTGTTACCACCTGTCCCATGAAAAATGGATCGCAAACGCAAAGTTATCGGCTTTTAAACACTTATTTATCTACATGGACATCTCACCTATCTTTTAGAACACTTTCAACAAATTTACACCATGTATTTGTCCTTTTATTCCACAAAGTAAAGCACTACTGGCATTTTATTTTGAAACGAAGTGGCGTGCGCACGAGCCGTGACGTCACCGTATTGTATATACATGCCCATAGCTGCCATGTGTTTTGCGTACATATCCGGTAACGTCACGGTCGCGCACGCCGCTTCGTTTCAAATTGAAATGCCAGTAGTGCTTACTTTGTGGAATAAAAGGACTTTGCGTTTTGCGATCCATTTTTTATGGGGACAGGTGGTAACAGGTTGTAGTTGGTATTTCCCAGCCGACAATGTGCTATAGCCCTGCGGCAGTCAATGTACGCGCGGCTATAGTACTAGAGCTAGGTTTATGGTTAGCCTTACGGTTCGGTTTAGGCTAGACCGAATAATTATGTAGCCATATTATGGCATGTAACCTTTTTTTATATTTGGTGAGGGTTATATTGGGACAGAACGGGGTTCATTGAAATTTCGTGAGATCGCATGCAAAATGCATGACGCTGCTAATTGCGGCCCGTACGCCGCTATTGCGCGAGAAAAAAACCTACGGCGTTCCCTTCTACATGGCTTTTGCTACTGATATGTGTATACATTCACTTCAATCGTTATTTTACTTCTTTAAGCATTGTTTTCAGAAACCCCACTTCATTAACTTTAGTAAATTATGTGGCCATCTACAGAACAATCAGACCAATCACAGCGCAGTCTATCACGCCTCCTGCAGCGCCACAAGATACAAGCGAGAACCACTGGGCTATTGTAAGACTGCTGATTGGTCTGTATTGTTGTTGTGGCATTTTGGCATGCGATCTCACAAAATTTCACATGAACCCCGTTCTGTTGCAATCACCTTCACCAAAATATAAAAAAGGTTATATGGGACAGAATTATTCGGTCTAGGGTTAGGCACATTGGTTTTATTGGGACCCATGTTCTCTATCCTTGGCCGAGTTACAGGGCTATAGTACTAGAGCTTACTGTACTCGTATGCGTTATAATAAATTGCACTACCGGCCTCGTAGTAATAATAATATATTGCTAATCTAGTAGTAGTAGTAGTAGTTTAAGTTAGGGAAAATTAATGTGGATAAAGTTAACATGCGTAATTGTCTAGTTAGATACAATAATGTAACCCAAACCCAGGATAAGGTTACAAACGCGAGTCTATGGTTTTCTGTGGAGGACCCTGAGTGAATCACTCAGGGCAGTTTGCTGGTGCGTTTTCAGAGACTAGAACTTCCAAACTGGGTTTATCTAAAACACAACCTTTCTCGCGTATCTGGAACTACTATGTATCACAATAACTCTGTATTAAACTAATATAACTTGTTACAAAAATTCGAAGTGACGAGCGGCGGATTATTGAGCGCCATTTCTGTTGACCTGTGACGTAACGCATTCCCAATGCGCATAGCGATCGCGCAAACGCAGCACTCCGATTGGTCGGTGAATCTGCTATTCAAACCGAAGTACGTCACCGGTCAACAGAAATGCGGCTCAATATATCCGGCTGCTCGTCACTTTGAATTTTTGTAACAGGTATATTAGTTTTAATACAGAGTATTGTGATACATAGTAAGTTCCAGGATAGCGGAGAAAGGTCGTGTTTAGAATAAACCCAGTTTGGAAGTTCTAGTCTCTGAAAATGCACCAGCAAACCGCCCTGAGTGATTCACTCAGGGGTCCAGCGGTGAGAAACTAAGCGGTCGCCCAGTCGCCAGTGGCGATTAGAAAATCGACGGCGCGACTGCTTGCTCGTGTCAGCTGGTCCGGCGGGGCGACTACATAATCGCCGCACAGGAAATAAAAAATTTACCAAACTGAGGCCATAATAAAAATGTTGTTTGTTTGCCCTCACCCGACCGACCCGCCAAAAAAGGGCCCACACAAACATTTGCATTAACCTTTCCGATTTTTTTTAAAAAGTTTCTGTATGTGGCAGGCCTGCGGCAACTGTACGCGGGCTATAGTACTAGAAGCTATGGCACAGCCTGCGTACGTGCCTGTTAGCTGGGCGGCACTGATTGAAGTAGGGGGGAGGGGCGAGTGCATTATTGATTGTTTCACTTTCAGCTGCGTGCCAGGGTGTTACGTATGTTCATTATTACATATGTAGGGGGTGACAGGGCTTCCTTGGGTCGAGGTAAACACAATAAATCATAGGTAGACTAAGGCTACTAAATGTTGAATTTTGCCGGTTTCAGTCTGTCTCACTCCTTTTGATACACTCCTGGTGTTATGTGTAAGGTGTTATATGGAGAGTTTAGTTGTTGCACATGTTGTTTTTTTTCATGGTTGAGATGTCAATACAAATACATGTAGAATCATGCTTACACGTAACACATTAACCATTTGTTTGGCAAGTACACAGTGAAATACACACACACACGCACGCGCGCGCGCGCACGCACGCACACACACACATACACACACCATTCCATTATTACTGGCAGTGGTGATGCTGCTGCTACCGCTGCTGGTGGTACTACGCAATTAAAGGATCTCATGGAAACCAACGTTGTCAGTGTAAGTGCCATTTCTTATGGCAGCTCTGATGAAATTGTACATCTCACATCGAAAACTATCCCAAAATAGCTACTGAACATTTAACTTCATGATTACATGCTTATTTCTACTTACAACATTATTGGGCCTACAAAAATGTCTGTGCATGCAGCACAGTTGACAGACGGCGACATATTACAGCACAACGTTCACAGACAGCGAAATATTAGCAAGGCAAAGATATAGCGCCCCCTATTTTCAGGCAAATCTTTACCTTTTTTTTGTTGTATTTTTTAAGCCTTTTTTACCGTTTTCAACCGAGTAAACAGCGTGCGAGCTTGGCACTCGCCCGCTCGCCAATGTCGAGTGAAAATAATATCGGGCGAGTGAAAGCTAAAGCTGACTCGCCCATGTTGGCGAGTGAAATTAATTGTCTAGAACTTTAAGTAAATGTCGATTCCTTATATTATGTTATATATATCCAAACATTGATGAAATACAGTTGTAGCGATTGTGAAGGGCGGCTATCCCACGACATCCTCACTTTAGATTATCAAAGGTCGCAGAAGAAAGCAGCCCGCGAGAGCGTGCAGCGCCAGCACAGCGTGGCTGTGTATACGTGCCTGGGGCGGCATACCGATTGATGTACAGGGAAAGGGGAGGGGAGTGCAGGACTGTTTAAAAGTCACCTTGGCCTTGGTGTTAACAAGTCAATAAAATCGGCGTAACGTGGCGTTTCATTGATGGGGCAAAGCAGCCCGAGAATAAAAGTAAATTAAATGAAAATGAAAACGGAACTTTCAGAGGAGATGTGCCTTGAATTTTTGAGAAAAGTGATCAATGAATTACATGTGTAGTTAAATCAATGATGTTTTTGTGTTTTTTCACTATTTTTGACAAGCATTTTTGTTTTAAAATTTAGGCGAGTACAGATTCCGTTTGGGCGAGTTAACTTATCCGACCGACCTAGTCGGGTAAATGCTTGGTCCGGTCGCATACAACCAGAGTGCTAGTAGCCCGACTGGTCGTGTTAGAATTGGTCATATATATTGCACTGAAGTTCACCTCTGGTTCGCGGCCGCACTGTTTTGTCGCAGAGCGTGTACATTGTCTAGCAGAGCGTGAGGCCGGATACCAGTCTACCCTTTGGCAAAAACAATAACGTGGCTTGCTGCCAGCCGCAGTAGACGATCGATAAACCGTGCGCTCGTGTATGCCCAAGGTAGAATACGAATGCTGCACGTGAACTCGGCCCACGCGCGATTTAAAGCGCGGGAAACAGCATCTATGAATTCATACGATGACACATCTTATCTAAAATAAAGTTTTCCATAACAATGGTCTGGGTCTGGGCTAGTAAAAGTTAGGTCAGGGGTAGTGGTTTTCCTCAGTTACTAGCCCGATGGTCTAGTGAAATAAAAAGTTAATGTTGAACCCTGGGTTTTTATTTTAAAGCTCTAACACTGAGTAAAGTTTAGAACCCGTCCCGTGTATTCATCGATCTCTTCTGTGAATTTGGCGCTATTTGGATCAAAACTGACGGAGCCTTTCATTAACATACATAAATACAACATTCGCCAAATTATAGTAAGATAATGTGTGTGTGTGTGTGTGTGTGTGTGTGTGTGTGTGTGTGTGTGTGTGTGTGTGTGTGGTGTGTGTGTGTATGCGTGCGTGTGCGTGTGTACGTGTGTGTGTGGTGTGTGTGTGCGTGCGTGCGTGCGTGCGTGCGGTGTGGTTTTTGGTTTTACAAACCCCCCCAGAGGCCGGAAACGGCCTTCCCGCGAGTGTTCATTCTGGTTCCCTGGCCTCTTGCTAACTTGAGACACCTCATTCAATATCACCTTTAAACCAAAAAACACAAACGAGTTAAAATAGTGTTACGAACGAGTTAAAATGTTAAAAAACTGACAAGATCGGATCCTAGTCTTTTTCGGCGGGTAGAGTGTTGAATGAAACGGCACGCGATAGAAATGACAGCCTAGATGACAGAAGAATAGGTCCACCTAATTTAGCCATATTCTTGCTACGTTCATTTCAATAGTTTTTCCTGCCTAGACTCTTAAACTCGTCCAGCAAGCTTATGGATTTGAATTATGGGTGTTTAAAAAAAAAGATAACTTGGCCAAAAAAAGTGTAGGCCCGGGCCTACAGTGCTACATACTGGCTACGCCCCTGGTGTGTGTGTGCATGCGTGCGTGGGTGCGTGTTTATGCTGGGTGGGGTTGCTACACTAACACCACGGCCTGACTGACGCCGCTCGTGAAACTGTTGTGAGAGAATGAAGAACGAATGTAGCTTCTCATTTTCTTTCACTCTCGCTCGCTCTCTCTCTCACTCTCTCTCTTTCTTTCTCTCTCTCTCTCTCTCTCTCCCCTGATATCCTAGTCAGATTTGGTTAATTTTTGAAAGTTATTGTCATGACAAAGCAATAAGTGGAGTAACAGATGGATGCAAATTAATCAATTAATGCTAATTAATCAATTAAAAGTGTTTAAGTAACTAAGATATTTCAAAAATTCAGTTAGATTTCATATGAGGATACTACATTCTCATTATCCTAAAATTTTTACTGGAATATATTGAGAAAAAGAAGAAGATATATTTTCTGTCATTTTTAGCAATTTGCGATCACAGTTTTCACATAAAACGAAAGGAAATACAATAGACAATAATTTCGATAAAAACCGACAGTAAAATTGCTATAATTTTCTTGTTTCTCAACCAATCTTCAAAATCTTGGTGTCATTGTATTGCTCTTTCCAAGTCCCATCCTGTCAAACTAATCAAAAACCTTTTTAAACATTTTGAATTTTTTTGTCACATACCCGGGTACCTAGAATAAGAAACATTGTTAAATTTATGCGTGATGCATGTTGACATGTTGTGTATGTACGAGTCTCACACTAGACAATATAGATACAATAATGTAACCCAAACCCAAGATAGGGTTACAACGCGAGTCTATGGTTTTCTGTGGAGGGACCCCCAGGGTGAAAAACTGATAATTGGAGGCACTGGTCCAGCAGGACCAGTACCTCTGAGGAAGTACTGGTCCTGGTCAGTAGGCACTGGTCCAGGATTTCTGTCATAGCAAAGGCAATGACTCGGATGTGGGGACGTTTTTATACGGGGGGGGATGGTGCAATTTGGTGATGTGCATTCTAAGGTATTCTTAAAAATTATATTTTTTACTCGTTTCGATACACTGATGCGTAGTAAATCGGAACAAGTCCAAAGATCAATCTCAAAATCAATCAAATCAATCAAAGATCAAAATCAACGATCAAAACATCAAAGATCAGCGCGCTCTGAAGACCGCCCATTATTCTATAATTATCATATTTTATTACACAGCGATCGCTGATTGGTCGGGATGCCCAGTATTATCGAATTAGCAGAGGTTTAACAGCATGAGCCTAGAAAATCGAACACAACAAACATGGAGAGTTTGTGTACTTCGGCATGAACTTTAGGCTTCGGAATTTGACTATTTTTAGTCTATATTTGATTAAATTTACCATTGATTTCATCAGAATAATGTAGAAGGTTAGTAGGGAATAACAAAATAATCAGGCCACAATTAAACAATTTTTTGTTTGCCCTCACCCGACCCAGGCTGAAAAGTGTGGTTGGCTTTTTTTGAGGGGGGTCTTTTTACAAATTCAGCAATGGTGTCTACGTGCTCAGGTGTGCTTGTGTGGAGATACCTTTTATGTTTGCCTACACATTTATATAATGTACATTGTACAGTGATACAATATACATATAAAATACTTTTAACAACTTGTGTTTATCAGAGCTAAATTGTGCATGATTTTATTTCCAGATCACACACGCACGCACGCACGCACGCCGCATACACGTAATCTGGAAATAAAAGCATTACAAATAAAAGGAACTTGAATTAAGAAGTAATAAATATCTTCTTAGCAGCATATTAGTCTTGGAAAGGAAAATAAAGTTAATCTGTCAGAGTTAGATCCATAATTAAGTTATTTAGTATCTAAATTATAATATAGCGATTTCCAGGATTCCAGGAAAGTTTTGCTATCCAAGTTTTGGAATCCAGCGATTCCAGGAAAGTTAAACACGCCTTGTTGTTATTATAGGCCATGTCGAATGACAGTAATTACATGTTATGAACAATATTGTTAAGAACAAATAAAATGGATAAAAATACTAAACATGTGAAATTTTTTATTTCTAATGTAAATAGTATCAATAACACCAAGTCGTGTTTAACTTTCCGAAATCCCTAGCAAACCTCGCTAGTTCTTTGCTATGTTTGCATTGCTAAGCGATAGAGGGCTTTCAAAAGCATTGCCCTTATGTTTCGGTTCACAGTTGTTGATTTCACGGTATAACTTTCTAAAACCACATTGTACGTTTGGACGCGATATCTCCCGATTTGTCATTTTTGTGAGACCAACGATTAGACACGGATAAAGTTTAATGATTAAGGCAAGACTTGAGCTCAAGTTTATCGAGGTAAACACAATAAATCATAGGTAGACTAAGGCTACTAAATGTTGAATTTTGCCGGTTTCAGTCTGTCTCACTCCTTTTGATACACTCCTGATAACACTACTGGTAACATATGCATCACAGACACTAAGCCCGCGCCTAGCGCGGGTTCCAGCTAGTTATTATAAATTACTATCTTACTACTTTCTATGATACATGTTTACTTTCTATGATATCTGTTTATAATCTATTATACAACAAGTAACTAGTATAACTATAGCTGTAATAATAAGGTTTGTTATGCTTTAGCCATTAATACTGGTTAAAATTTGCTGTCTTGTACAATTCTGGTTGACTAAGGTAAGTTACCATTGAATCATTGCACTGCAGCAAGTTTCAGAAATGTGCACATGGCATTTTGTTTGTAAACACAGCTGATCAGCCAATCAAATTGCGCTATTCAGGTCACGTGATCAGATGCAGGCTAGCCATATGGAACTTTATGGCAAACCATTGTTGATAAAATCCTCAATCATCGACCCTATGATGAAATTTTTTACCAAGAGTATCATGTTTATGTTATCTTAAGATGTTTAAAAAGACACTAGAGGTAGTATTACCCATTTTTAACATTAGTGGAATAGTTTTATCCGGCTCGATTTGGAGCCTAATTTCTTGGATTTCTCATTGCACCAAGATGTCGGTGGCCCCGACCGGTGTCTCGACAGGAGGGAATGAACTCGTTTTGAATCGTCAGATCTCGATGAAACTTCGTAGGTTTATGGTTGAAACATAGTAAAACATCTCAGCTTACCTCAGAATATTCTCATATATAACATAAAGAAGTATACGGCTGCTGAATTTGTCCTAAAACTTAAACGAAATTGATCAACATGAAAAACCTAACTAATGTGAAAAATTCGAAATCGAGGCAATAGCTGGTGATTCCTTCTACATCATACCAAGGATTCCCGTGGAATACCCAACGCGAACCAATCACCAGACCGCTTTTCATGGGCTACCCAGTTTGCGCGACGCAACAGATCGTCAGCAGGAGAAACGGAGACAATTGCCACCGCTGAATGCGGGTTTTGTCACATACCTATTTTGTTTCACATAATATTTTCTCAATCCTGCATTTCTGGATGTATTGAATCGGATGTAGATTCCTTGAAGCAACTTCGGTTATTTATATTAAACATTGTGAGTAAAATAATGCAGTGTGGTAATTTATGTCTATTATGCCAGAGCGCGAGAGTAAGAGGAGGCGGTCACGAAGCAGGGACCGAAAAAGACGGTCGCGTTCAAAGGATAAAGAGTCAACGAGGGATAGACGAAAAAGGTATGTCACTTTATTGGTGGTGATGGCGCTGTAAACTAGGTTTCATTTCCTCGTTTATTAAAAATTGGAGTTTCCTTCACAAAATGTTTTTAGAGTTTTGTTTGCTGCTAGGAAACGGTCTCTAGTAAAAGTAAACCACTTTGAAGAGAAAAACATATCAAATCACTTGAACATTGGCTTAGCTCATTCATGTACACAAAACAAAGAAAACTTGAATGTATCATACCTGTAGATACAAAACTGGGAGTGACTATTGCTGAGCTGAGAATTTAGTATCTAAGGAAAGGAATGTTTGATGCAGTTCAAAAATTGTTGTTTTGTTGGCGAAACAAAGAAAACTTGGTTTTGAACTATTCTGTGGAGACTGACTAATGTCTTTGAATCGATGTTTGCAAATGTTTGTATGCATCTTTGCAGCCGCGACCGGTCACCCCCGGCCACCTTATCCTCCTCTGGCCCACGTAAGAGCAGAAGAAGAAAGCCAACCATGTACTGGGACATCCCTCCCCCTGGATTCGCTCACATCACACCTCTCCAATATAAAGCAATGCATGGTAAGACATTCGTTACATGACAGTATGAGTATTAAAGTCATCCTGCTAAGCTCCTGTATCTTGATTACAATATGGCGACTGTGCTGAAAATCCTGAGGCCTATAAATAAAAAGACGTTTGTTTCCGCTAACCCGACCAAGTCCATTTTAAACCCCCATGTCGAAACTTTGTGATCGGCCAAAAAAAAAGAAGTGAATGCATTGATTTGACTTTGAAGTCATTATATGGGCTGTTATAAGTATAAAATAAGTATTGTTAGAATATAAAAAAATATTTGATAAAAAAAAGTTTGGCCTGCCTACCGTGTCCAATTTTTTTCAGCTCATTAGCGGAAACAAACATCTTTTTCTCTTAGGCCTGAGCAGCAGTTGGGGTTGCAAGGCTCGTATTTTTACAAGGAATCGCTATACTTTGTTTTACAGCCGCGGGTCAAATCCCAGCACAGGTGGTTGCTGCTGCGCAGGTCGTACAGCAGGAAAACTCGCCGCTGCCAATAGTGGGCAGCACCATCACTCGTCAAGCTCGCCGCCTCTACGTTGGCAACATTCCATTTGGGTGTACAGAGGTATGTGTACTAGTGCGGTGAGGGCTAAACTGTACTATGAGCAAGGTATTGACAAGCTAGGACAAACGGGGTGAAACTCGTCCAAAACATGATTTCCCTCATAGAGGATCTCGTTCCTGTTTACAGCAAGCCATGATGGATTTCTTCAATCATCAGATGAAAATCACCGGTCTCGCGCAGGCAGCGGGTAATCCCATCCTTGCGTGTCAGATCAACCTTGACAAGAACTTTGCTTTCTTGGAGGTGAGTTTTTGAAATTTCGTTGAGACGGTTCATATTCTCCATAATTGCTATGATCCATTTTACTATTTTTACCCCAGTCTTCACTGATTATTCTTGCAATTGATTGTGTTTATTTTTCTATTGATTCCTGAATGTTATCTTGCAGTGAACTTTTAACACACTTGTTAATCTGGCATTTGAAAGATATTTGCAAACACGTTGTTAGTGAACTCAAACGCTGCATTCAATGTACAAGTCGTACAATTTGGGAGAAGGTTTAATGCTATGTGATTGGTTACAGTTCCGCTCGGTGGATGAGACAACACAGGCAATGGCGTTTGATGGCATAAACTTTCAAGGTCAGCCCTTGAAGCTGAGAAGACCACGCGACTACCAACCAATGATCGGCGTCTCTGAAATCCCCCTAAACACTGTTCCTGGTAAGAACTGTACGATTACTCATATCGCCATCAGAATCTACAAGAACGATACTGAATCTAAATGGAGACCTGCCAAATGTAATCACGTTGTAACGTTGACTTGCATTGCATTGAGAACTTTGACGTTGTAATCTGTATAGAATGAGACTAGGTTGTGTGACTGTGGAGTTGTGTAGATCGTAAGTGACGTGCCACGCGGTCATAGTGACGGTGTCATGTTTCAGGTGTGGTATCGACAATGGTGCACGATTCTCCTGACAAGCTGTTCGTTGGAGGTCTACCAAACTATCTCAGCGAGGATCAGGTAGGGCATTCACGCAGCGGCGGTGGTGGCGGCGTGCGATGCGTTGTCATGGCGCCATGCGGACCCTCCCGCACGTGATGATGTGATGGCGTGGCCTGTCGGATTCTACGTTCATCTCGTCGGTCATGTCGGTGTTCACTCATCATTGTCTGTATGTTTCTACGTGTAGATTATCATTTACGCCTTGTGACCGTTCACATTTAGTGACATGTAGTCACAATGTGACTGCAGACTGTCCGATGTCGGTGGTAAGCGTGAGTTGCCCACAAAGAGGAGGGGGGGTGGTGTTACCCATCATTTGTATCCGTAACTGAGGTGGGGTGGATGTGTCCTATGGGAGAGGAGAGTGTTTGTGTGTGGGTCGGCATAACGGTGTAAAAGTGTCATTGTCTGCCTAATAGCGATAGTATGGTCTTTGGTATATTGTGCACTATGCATCTTTCGTATAGGAAACGACTTATCACTATTTTTCATTTATATAAGTTTAGATAGCATCTATTGCCAGTTTTGGCATCTTTATTGCATCTTTGCATGTGTAGGGTCTATCCATATATTTTCTTACAGTGTTTATTAGGTGGTCTTTGCTGAAAAAGTACATATATTTGACTTTCCTCGCTGTCTAGACAAACCAATTTCGTTCTTGGTTGCAAAAGGTTGCTTTCAGGTTTTTACAGGGGTTGTGAAAATATTCATAGGTAAAGATGTGAGAAGGAGCAGACCACTTGCTTTCATGTTTTTACAGGGGTGTCAAAAATATTCATAGGTAAAGATGTGAGAAGGAGCAAACCACTTGCTTTCATGTTTTTACAGGGGTGTCAAAAATATTCATAGGTAAAGATGTGAGAAGGAGCAAACCACTTGCTTTCATGTTTTTACAGGGGTGTCAAAAATATTCATAGGTAAAGATGTGAGGAAGGGAGCAACTATTGCTGTCAGCGTTTTTACAGGGGGTGTCCAAAATACTTTTGGTAAAATATGTGCACCAAGGCGTCCTTCGTTTCAGTGGCCATTTCTAGGTTTTTAGTGTGCGCATCCAAGGAGCAAGTATTCGTTTCAGGAGTTTCTGTAAGTCTGGAAGATGTGTGGCGTTTGTGGCACAACGCCTTTCCATTGGAGGCTTTTCAATTACATGCAATTATTTTTAATTTGTTTAAGCACTGAGATGTGTTTAAACACTGAATTTGTTTAAAAACAGATCCTATCACCAATAATAAAGTTCTAGCGCAGTGTGGAACCGATAACGATAAAAAAGGTTGTGAAGGCACTTGCTCAGTCGAAGGTCGCGAAACGTGAATGTGCTGACTTGTAGTTCTTTTGTGCTGGTGACTGTACTGAATGATTCAGAAGGTGATACTCATCTGCTTTTTTTCCTTTTCCTTGCCTTTTGTCCCTAGCAAGGGTACGCGGTTGTTGATAAAGCTAATACGTGCCACAAATACGCACTACTGCTCTGGCTGCAACGAAGGCCAAGTGCTCCTGGTGGTTTTATTTTACTATGGGTATCACTGTTCGGTAGAGTTTGGGCAAGACAGACAGGTTAGGGTACAATCTTTCATTTCTATCGTTTCGGAATGCGTGGGGGCGTGTGATGTATTGGGGGATGCTGCCTGTCAAGTGCATGCGTAATACAAGCTGAGCTTGTAAGAGAGGTTGGTTTTGAACCAGGAGGTGTTGGGGGCTAAGATCCATGTTTAAGTTGAGTAGTCCAGATTGGTCTCATCTGTAGATAGTTTAGGCTAATATGTGTGTGTATTATTTACACGCATCTAGTCTTTCCCTCTTATATGTTTCCTGTAGTCAAGCATTGGTTGAGTTTCCAGCTTTCGACCTGT
>NW_014577244.1:184577-194263 GCF_000485595.1 Priapulus caudatus
GTGAGATGTCCATGTAGATAAATAAGTGTTAAAAAGCCTGATAACTGCGTTTTGCGATCCATTTTTTATGGGGACAGGTGGTAACAGGTTGTAGTTGGTATTTCCAGCCGACAATGTGCTATAGCCCTGCGGCAGTCAATGTACGCGGGCTATAGTACTAGAGCTAGGTTATGGTTAGCCTTACGGTTCGGTTTAGGCTAGACCGAATAATTCTGTACCATATTATGGCATGTAACCTTTTTTTATATTTTGGTGAGGGTTATATTGGGACAGAACGGGGTTCATTGAAATTTCGTGAGATCGCATGCAAAATGCATGCGCTGCTAATGCGGCCCGTACGCCGCTATTGGCGCGAAAAAAAACCTACCGTTCCCTTCTACATGGCTTTACCTTGCTACTGATATGTGTATACATTCACTTCAATCGTTATTTACTTCTTTAAAGATTGTTTTTCAGAAACCCCACTTCATTAACTTTAGTAAATTATGTTGGCCATTTACAAACAATCAGACCAATCACAGCGAGTCTATCACGCCTCCTGCAGCGCCACAGATACAAGCGAGAACCAGGGGCTATTGTAAGACTCGCTGTGATTGGTCTGATTGTTGTTGGCATTTTGCATGCGATCTCACAAAATTTCAATGAACCCCGTTCTGTTCCAATCACCTTCACCAAAATATAAAAAAGGTTATATGGGACAGAATTATTCGGTCTAGGGTTAGGCACATTGGTTTTATTGGGACCCATGTTCTCTATCCTTGGGCCCGAGTACAGGGCTATAGTACTAGAGCTACTGTACTCGTATGGTTATAATAAATTGCACTACCGGCCTCGTAGTAATAATAATATATTGCTAATCTAGTAGTAGTAGTAGTAGTTTAAGTTAGGGAAAAATTAATTGGATAAAAGTTAACATGCGTAATTGTCTAGTTAGATACAATAATGTAACCCAAACCCAGGATAAGGTTACAACGCGAGTCTATGGTTTTCTGTGGAGGAACCCCTGAGTGAATCACTCAGGGCAGTTTGCTGGTGCGTTTTCAGAGACTAGAACTTCCAAACTGGGTTTATTCTAAACACAAACCTTTCTCCGCTATCCTGGAACTTACTATGTATCACAATACTCTGTATTAAACTAATATAACTTGTTACAAACTTGCTTTCAGGTTTTTACAGGGGTGTCCAAAATACTTTTGGTAAAATATGTGCACCAAGGCGTCCTTCGTTTCAGTGGCCATTTCTAGGTTTTTTATGTGCGCAATCCAAGGAGCAAGTATTCGTTTCAGGAGTTTCTGTAAGTCTGGAAGATGTGTGCAGTTTGTGGCACAACGCCTTTCCATTGCAGGCTTTTCAATTACATGCAATTATTTTAATTTGTTTAAGCACTGAGATGTGTTTAAACACTGAATTTGTTTAAAAACAGATCCTATCACCAAATAATAAAGTTCTAGCGCAGTGTGGAACCGATAACGATAAAAAAGTTGTGAAGGCACTTGCTCAGTCGAACGGTCGGAAACATGAATCTGACTTGTAGTTCTTTTGTGCTGGTGACTGTACTGAATGATTCAGAAGGTGATACTCATCTGTTTTTTTCCTTTTCCTTGCCTTTGTCCCTAGCAAGGGGTACGCGGTTGTTGATAAAGCTAATACGTGCCACAAATACGCACTACTGCTCTGCTGCAACGAAGGCAAGTGCTCCTTGGTTTTTATTTACTACGGTATCACTGTTCGGGAGAGTTTGGGCAAGACAGACAGGTTAGGTACAATCTTTCATTTCTATCGTTTCGGAATGCGTGGGGCGTGTGATGTATTGGGGATGCTGCCTGTCAAGTGCATGCAGTAATACAAGCTGAGCTTGTAAGAGAGGTTGGTTTTGAACCAGGAGGGTGTTGAGGCGCTAAGATCCATGGTTAAGTTAGAGTAGTCCAGATGGTCTCATCTGTAGATAGTTTAGCTAATATGTGTGTGTATATTTACACGCATCTAGTCTTCCCTCTTATATGTTTCCTGTAGTCAAGCATTGGTTGAGTTTCAGTTTCGCCTGTCATTAAGGTGATTTATAAGCAGTGGTAATGCTTGGAAAGCAATACTACTGCCGAGCTGTTTCTTCACACACCAGGTACATATTCAGTAGAGGTGTAACGATACACTAGGGTCACGGTACGATATGTATCTCGATACGTAGGTCACGATACGATACGTATTGCGATACACAGACAGAAAGATAATATATATATATAATATTAATATGTATTCTAATTCTTTCATAACACAAACGTATTATGAGTATGCCAAAGCCATAGAAATGTATAGTAAACAATCAGTTACTATTCTATATATATATTTCTATGGCTGAAACACACCGAGACTTTCTTAGTGTGCTCTAGACTAACCGGTAATCGACAGCTCCACTCACATGTGCACCATACGTAGTACTACATTACATGCGCAGTAACGTCAATCAGCACTCTTGATTATTTTGGTGGCAATACAAGCGCACCACATATATTGACCCAGATTTCTATGACAGCTGAGGATATTTACGTGATACTGAGAGGGAGTTCATAAAGTAAAAGAAAGAATTCAATTTAAAAAAAGTGCATGTGCTTTATTAAATAGTTTGGCCTGCCTTATTCACTGTTTGTATCGTGATACAGACGCTGCGTATCGATTATCGTATCGTGGGCCGCTGTATCGTGATTCACCGATGTACCTGTGAATCGTTACACCCCTAATATTCAGGCACATATACCCCGTAGTTTCTACGTGAATTAAAGCGCTTGTATCGTGTTAGGTTATATCGTGCTCGGAGACAAAGGTGTCATAATGGTGGTAGAGTAATTATGAGCAATTGCACAGTTGCCATTGTGGGTCCAGCTTAATTTAAAGATTTGGTTGTAACCATGCTCGTATGCCATTAAAATGTACCAGAAAGCATAAGAGTGGGAACGTTTCATCAGTCTTATCAGCTGCATTTCACCACCCAGTACATGAAAATTTAATACTATAACACTAAAGTTATTTCCGCTAAAATGCATGCAGGTTAAATTTTAATTTCCGTGTGGTTTTCCTTTGCATGAACCGTGGCTTTGTTTTCACAGGTGAAAGAGTTACTGTCGTCGTTCGGACAGCTCAGAGCGTTCAACCTCGTGAAGGACAGTGCCACCTCTCTGTCGAAGGGATACGCGTTCTGCGAGTATGCAGACGCCCTTGTCACCGATCAGGTTTGTAACTGCTGCTCCGTGTTGTAGCTGTGATAGATTTCCCATCCAGGGGGCCTTACAGAGTTCGAAATTAAGGGCAGCAAGCAGCAGTTTTGCTGCCTACAGGAGTCAGTGTGCTGCCTGCTCTCAATGTTGGCAGCAAATAATTGCTGCGAAGAAATTCCTAATAAAGCATAGTAAAAGCACCAAAGATTCTGCTGCCTTGGTGAGTAAATTTGCTGCCTGCCTTTTACTCTGATAGCAAATAGTTGCTGACTGGTAAAAAAGAGTCCATTTCTAACCCTGGTCTTACCACATCATCATTTGCAGTACATTTGCAGTTTTTTCAAGTTGCGCGTAAGTGGACAAGCGTGTTGACTAATTGATGGTTGCAGTCTAACGACCGCGTCAATGACCGGTGTGTAATCGGTAGTTAGGTGCGGCGTGCCTACCAATTATATGAATTTTTTTAATGACGTCACCGTTCTAGGCATGCCTTGAATTCCGGGTGCTTTACGAGGGAGACGCGACTCGCCCGGTAAGATGAATCGTTCGCCCTGTGATTGATCATTTGCGACCGCTGCGGTCGTACCAACCTGACAGAGGTTGTGTGTCGTGTCTCGGTCGTGCCGTTTTCTCGCCTCAGCACTGATATATATGTGGCAAGATGTAGGGTGTTAAGATCAGGCGTGGTGTCGCGTAGGGAGATGTTAGGTGCTGAGGTCATACGAGGTGTGGTGTAGGGAGATGTTAGGTGCTGAGGGCATGAGTTGAAAGGTCGCACATGGCAGAGATGCCAACACGTATTTGAAGCAATCTGTAGTTTCTGGCCATCAAATTAGTAGTTTAAGGGTCACGTAGTGACCCGAGTTTGCTAGGGGGGTCCGGCATACTCCCCGGAAAATTTTTTGATTCTGAGATGCAATTTCCTGCATTCTGACGGTCAAAAATGACAATAAATTGACCAAAAATGACAATAATTAAATTTTTTTTTTTGGATTACAGTGAGATTCGTAGTTTGATACAAACTGGTCGTAGTGGTGCAAAAGGAATAGAAATTCGTATAAAATACGGATAAATCGTAGTGGTTGTCATCTCTGACATGGTGAGTAATAACATGCTAAGACCATAACGTGGTGTGTTGCAGGCGGTTGCCGGACTGAACGGCATGCAGCTGGGAGACAAGAAGCTGATCGTACAACGCGCTAGCGTCGGAGCCAAGCACAACCAGATGAACGTAAGTACATCTCTCCCGTCGCACTCTGTGATCTCGCGCGTGCACGTATTTTCACGCAGGTGTTCTAGTTCCTCGTGTGCCGATCGTTTTTTTACCGGTCGATTCCCGCACCTGACCTCGCTGTGTATTCACGCGACCTTGTGAAGGTTACGAGGTTGTAGTTGTCATCTAGTTTCCTCAGAATTTGCCCTCCCAAACTGCCGCCTAGATCCATTACATCAACCCAACACCTGCCTGTTGGACGGGTACTTTGCTGATTAGTTGATTTGTCTGACTGTGTGTGTGTGTTTGCGTGCGTGCGTAGGTAGCCGTGTGAATCCAACGTTTGGTATAGAAGAAGCTAGCAATGGCTAGTGAGAATGGCACTACTGCAAGCCGGGGACACATTACAACAGTATTGCCTCCATTTAAACGCAGAAACGATTATATTACTGTGCAAGTCACCCGGGCTCGCTCATGATTGGTTCTGCCCTCTCCTTGCGCTGTGGTCGTTCGCTGCGGCTCTACACACTTGACCTTGTCCACGCGACCTTGTGAAAGGTGAGCGATTAGTCTGCGTGAGACATGCGAGGTTGTGATCTGGTTTTATCTTGTGCCCCGCAGCAAGCGCCGGTGCAGATCCAGGTACCGGGGCTGAATCTGAACGCGATGGGTGCGCAGCCACCGACGGAGGTGCTCTGCCTCATGAACATGGTGTCACCAGACGAGCTGGCAGACGAGGACGAATACGAAGGTCAGTTGTTAGTCGCAGTCGGTCCTACAGCGTAACCTCTATAGAACGAACACCTATCTAAGACTACTAATAAAGGAAACTTTCAACATTATGCCTTTATGCAGGTTGGACGATGTTTCACTCATAGGGTATACTTATTTTTTCTCACTGTGTAGAATAATTTAAACTCATAATGGGTACATATTGTACTCCCAGTGTATTTGTATTGTAATAACAATGCTTTCGTATTATACTCGCAGTGTGTGCATATTTTTACTCGGAGTGTATTCATATTGTACTCACAGTGTGTACGCATTTGTACTCAGTGTATTCGTATTGTACTCGCAGTGTGTGCATGTTTGTACTCGGAGTGTACTCACAGTGTATTCGTATTGAACTCACAGTGTGTACGCATTTGTACTCGCAGTGTATTCGTATTGTACTCGCAGTGTATTCGTATTGTACTTACAGTGTGTATGCATTTGTACTTGCAGTGTATTCATATTGTACTCACAGTGTGTACGCATTTGTTCCGCAGACATTGTGGATGACGTTCGTGAAGAATGTGGCAAGTATGGCGTGGTGAAGAGCATAGAGATTCCGCGGCCAATAGAGGGTGTCGATGTGCCTGGCTGTGGCAAGGTGAGCTCCGCTTCTACCCTGCTTGCACGCCTAGCTTACCCGCCCGTGCTCCAGATCTCTGCGCACGCATGATTGCTGTGTTCAGCTACACGATCTGTTTCGGTTCACGTTTCAAGTGCACTTACCGACCCCCCCCCCCTCCTCGGCAAGTGCAAAGAATATGTCGGTTCATACTTACTTAGTACACGTGCCAAAAAAAGGGCCTGAGATAGCTGGAACACAACATTTTGGCATGAAGAGTGCATATAGCGAGAAAACCTTCCCGTATTAACCTTGTCGTGTGCGAACATTCTCTCCTTGTATTCATTGTGTTTTTCTGCCATTTAGATTTTTGTCGAGTTCAACAGCGTCTTGGATTGCCAGAAGGCACAGCAACATCTGACGGGACGGAAGTTCGCTAACCGAGTCGTAGTGACGTCATACTACGATCCGGACAAGTACCACAGACGGGAGTTCTAGGCTCACGGCTTTCAGCCGTTTGTCTGCGTGCATACGTGCATGTGGATGTGTGTGTGTGTGCGTGCGTGCGTGCGTGTGTGTGTGCTTGAATGTGTGGGATCATGAATGTAAATGTATGGGATTGTGAGTGGATGGGATTGTCAGTGTATGTGAGTGTGAATGTTAGTATTCCTGATTCAGTGGCATTATAGATTGTAAGCCAACAATATATGAACTGTCAAAAGTTAAAATGAGGTTTTGCTAAAAAGAAACTGGGGGTGTTGAAAGCTGGGCTGTGAGTTCTGCCCGCACCTTGATCTGTTTGCATTGTGTTGATGATTTCGATGCATTCACAACTAGTTATCGAAATGCTGATTTGTTGCATTTACTGGGAATGCCACATCGATATAAGATGGTAATGAACTTGTGAAGGATGTAAGTGTATATACAGTATCTTGTTAGTGATGTGATACAATAAAAAAAAACGTAGTTTTCGAAACGTTGCAAAATTTTGCAGTGAAGTTTTATGTGGACGTCTGAGAAGCGCTCTATTTGTGACGTATAGGCGTTGATAGTTTCTCTGCAAAGAAAATTTGACACAGAAAGAAGTTTTATTTGATGTGAAATGTTTAGACCTTGTTGAATTATTACTGCTAATCGAAACATTATTATAGGATGTCTTTTTCGTAATGTAGGTACAGGAATTTCTTATTAAGCGTATAAAACATCAAAGTTATTCACGAGTTATGTAATGATATGCACGTCTGTGCACGAAGAGGTTATCTTAGCAAAGAAGAACAATAACTCGCGTAAATTGCAGTTGTTGTTGTAGATAGTTATTCACAAGTAATTATTTTAGATGATGGTCGCGGTCATTTGCACATTTTGATTTGGCTTCTATAAAAAAGCGGTTTCCATTTCGCACCAGTTAATGTGCATGTGTTTTGGGAGTTCATTGCCTGATGTTGGTGTTCTCAAGCTACTGCTTTGATTAGACGCGCGAGTGAAGTCGTCTCACGCTATGGGTATCAAGCAGGCAAAGCCACCGAATCGGAGGTCATATAGACGTGACTAATGTGTTCTATGTCTCCGTGCGTGCGACGATGTAGTGCTTACGTCACTACCACTCCACTATGTAACCGTGTACAGTGTACAGCACGCGCATGCACGCAGGAAACCTATTTTAATGTGTTATGTCGTTAAGGTCGTCGCTCTCGTCAAAAATGCTTTGTTAGCTGTCATGGGGTTTTAGATGCTAATGATAGTGGTCTAATAAATATTCGATACTCTGAAACGAGACGTGCTTACACCTAAATCTCTCGCCTGCTATCCGCTCTAGATATCCTCACCTCCCTCCATCATCCTTATGTGCATCAAGTGCATCAACTAATTCACTGTTTACTCCCAAAATGTTTTTATTTTAGTTGTAATAATAAGGCTGGTTTTATTGTTCAGAATTTACTTTGAAATTGGAGGCATTGCAATAAGTTCACTACATAGCTTGTATGAGTGTAATGTTATTTAACAAATGTTACTTTCACATCTTTAAGGAATTCAACACATTTATATGATGTATTGCAATTAAAACATATTCCATTTAAGCAGTAAAGCAAATATCTGCAACAACGCAAGTTGACACGTTCAGAGTTTTCACGACCGTTCAGGTTAATTAGCAGAAGAAATTATTATTCGTATGCGATGATATCCTGATTATGTGTAACATGAAGTTGTATTTTAGAAATATCCAGTAATAAAAGTTGGTGCATCAGACCAAGAACTTGTTTATTACTTTACATTTGTACGTTTTTGGAAGTGAATGGTGGGTGTGAGGTGTTTGGTATGATACACGAGCATGGACGACTGTTGCACAGACATATTGCACCGTCTAAATTGATCCTGTTTATAAATGATAAACTAATTCAACCGTGGATAAATTATGTGTAACAATTATGAAGGCCCGTGACTGGGGGGGGGGGGGTGTAAAAGGGGCCATTATTTAACCGAGGCTATGGCCTATTTACCCAATCAGAGGCCTTGTAATGTTACACATAATTTAACCGTGGTAAAATTGTGTATCACGGCCTCTGATTGGGTAAAAGGGCTATAATTTTGGTTTAATTATGGCCCCTTTTACCCAAAGAAATACCTTGGTTCTCACAAAAGTGTGAAATCCTTTTTCGAGGACAATCTGACAAGTTGTTTTAGCTTTTTAGAGTCATCATATATACCTTAGATTCATATAAAAAGTAAAAATAGTTATTTTACACGAGTGCCGACAGCAGTTTAAACAGCCGCTAGCTCGCCGACTACCCGTGTACACAATACAATGGTCGTTTCATATTGTCATTTACATAGATTCATGTCACAGTCCTGTGACAATATGTAAAGCTTTGATATAACATGTAGGCCTATCACTGAGAACTATGTATCACAGAATGTACTGTATCACTCAGATATTTTATTATTTTAACTGCTCGGCACTGTTACATTTATCAGATTTTTCAGTATAGTCTTCAGTATAGTCATATATTTGTAGTTGAATTTCAGTGTGTGTGTGTGTATGTGTGTTTGTGTGACTGTAAAACCGCGTATTATAGCCGAATCTCCACATTTTGTGCTTTGGAGAGGTGAAAAAGTTGAGGCTGAAAACCAGCCATTTGCCTAGCTAACTTTTCACCATGCAACTGGTGCCGTTGGCGATACTATCCGCGAGAGGGGGAAAGAAATACTGAGGGGAAGGGAGTGCGAGGGGAGGAGGAAGGAAAGAGGAGAGAAAGGAGGGAGGAAGGAATGCAGACGGAGATGCGCAGTCACACGCGCAGACAAACGCACGTACGGCACAAACGGCACACACACACAGGCACGGATGCACATATTCCTTCTAATATAGTTACTTCTCTCGTAGTACAGTTGATAAGCTCTCATATTATAACAATTGTGCATTTTATGAGAAAAGCATGAAATTTCTAGCATAGTTAGTATATACCATGATGTTTATTTTCAGATGTGGAGGGAAGTCAGATTTGACCTCTGAGGACCGTGAGAGGTCAAATCCAAGATGGCCGCCAGTCCACCAGGTCTTAATGTTCAAACGTGCTTAATTTTGGAACCAAACAGCGTAGAAAAACATTTAAGATGTCGATTCCAACTAAATTGGGGATGACCTTTCATTTGGTGATACCTTTGAGATCGCTAGAACTCAAGAACATGCATTTAATCCAAGGTCAAGGTAAAAATTTACCAAAAAATAAGAAATCGGTTGAAATTTGCAAATAAACACCCAGCGATGTAATTTCAAAATAATCTTAAGATTCCCATATATTTGATGATCATTTTCAAGTTGCCAGCACTTGAACCCTGGCCAGATTCCTGTCCTTGCTGTTGACCAACCACTGTATGCTCTTGCTAAGGAAGTCCAGTGAACCTGGCCAGCCACTCCAGGGGTGTATCCATG
>NW_014577244.1:196062-208022 GCF_000485595.1 Priapulus caudatus
GTCCGGCCATGGCCGGACTGGCCGGACCGGCTCCGCCGGCCCTGTTGCATGGAAGTGTTTACTTCGTATTTTTCTAGGCGGTAGCACACGGTTGCCATCTGTATATCGCAATAATAATTTATAAACCAAAATAAATCACAATTTGTGACGGTAGATGGCGCTATACCCGCTTTGACGTTTCTTAGCGATGGCGTTCGAAATAAATAGGTTATGCTGCGTTCCGACATGTTTTGTAAAACTTTACTCTAATATAGACGTTTTATCAGCAGGGTGGAGAAGAAATACCAATTTTGCATTAAAGATATTGTCAATGAAATCTTGTAAAACGAACCAGACGAGTGTGCACCACAGACTGTTATCTGCATGTCTATATAATATGCTATATAATTGCCAAAACCTACCTAATTTGCATAAAAAAAAATTAAATATCAAAGCCCCTGTAATACGTTTTGGGGCCAGCCCTTATTCATTCACATACCAAAAATGAGAAAAATCCGTTGAACCTGAACTCCTCGACCATACCAATGATTTTACCCAGTCACGGGCAGTACACAATTTAACCACGGTTGAATTATTTCTACCGCGGTAAAAATAATTATTTCTGAGTACGACAGCCAACCATATACGCGCATGTAAATATAATTCTTCTAATTTCATCTTCCTCTCTCTCTCTGTCTCTATGTCCGGCCGTGCGTGCGTGCGTGCGTGCGTGCGTGCGGCTGTGCGTGATTACAGCCCCATACAGATTCACGATTATTGAGCCAACTCGTGGATCGACAGAGACATTCACACGATATAAGATTAATTTCGTCTCACGTTTATTGTCGACAACACGACCACAGCAGAGGTAATACAATAGGAAACGTGGCATGCCCCTTGTACGATATAACATTCAGTGCACAGCAATGTCTGCAAACAGTTTAAGCAAAACCAGTCGCGAGTTTTACTGTTAAGCAGCTGTAAACAAGATAGATGGTAATTATATGCGAAGCGCTCCCTCACTCGCTAGCTATGGCTAGGCATCGCAAGTAGCAATGGCCATGAATCACCAATCCCACCATACAGGAGCCAACATCCCACAACACAGGAACCACTGATCCCACCATACAGGAGCCAACATCCCACAACATGGGAACCACTGATCCCACCATACAGGAACCAACATCCCACAACACAGGAACCACTGATCCCACCATACAGGAGCCAACATCCCACAACACAGGAACCACTGATCCCACCATACAGAAACTGCCGATACCACCACACAGGAACCACTGATTCCACAATATATCTTGCCATTTAGAAACGAACCATCCCACCATCCATCAATCCAGCGATTCCACTATCCAGAGAGACCGGGTACAAGATGGCGTTGCGCAAAAGATGCGTTATTCCCCGACCGCCGAGAGCGGTTAAGCCGCGCACTTCCGCGCGACTGGGTGCACGCGACCGCGGGTGTTGTATGTAGCATCTCGCGCTGCCCGCTATACGAATTCGCGCGCCGAAGGAGGGCGGGCGCGCGAATCCGTATAGCGGGAAGCGTAACATCGCGCTGTTTTCGTGAGACGTCCACCGGCTTGACTACGGCGACCTTGGGGAGAGGGCATTTCCTGCTGCTGCTGCTTTGCTGCTCCAGAGCCGCGCTGCAGGGACCAGTATTTGGTGCTGCTGCTGGTTTGCCACGCCAGCCACGCCAGCCACACCAGCGCAGGTGCTCGCACGACGTGCCGTCGCCACGGGCAGCGCGGGGTCAGGTTGGTCGAAACGTGGTACGTACGCAGCCAGGCGCCGCTTTTGGAGATAGCATCTAGACCGCGCCCCCCCCCCCACGTGGAGCGCCGTACGACACTTCGTTAAAAGCTCTGTGATAGACATAACGCTATACTCGGCAGTAGCGCACGTCATCGCGTAGCGGCCAATGAGCGAGCGCATCATCGCTGATTGACAGCATTTATTGAGGTTTCTTGTAGGAGTGACTACGTCTTAGCCATGAGGCGCGCCACCCCCAAAAAAGTTTAGGGGCCGTTTGGAGATGGCCTCCTGCCGTCCATCGCGAAATGTCGGTTGGATTGCGCCCAGTTTTCGCGGAGTTCGTTTTCAGACTCCTGTCTAAGGTATCTGTCTAAGTGGACAAAAAGGGGGCGGCGTATTCGCTGTTGGGGCGCGGCTTACCGGGGCCGCAAGTCCGCCTAGGAAGCACACATTTATCTGAACAACAACGAGTGGCTTAGCTCGTAGATTTAAGCCACAGAAAGTAACCAACTGCCGCAGAGAGAACAGTCGCCGTGACGATGTGAGGAAGGTACTTCCTCCAGATGCTGATCTCCTCCTCGACCTGCCTTCGCTTACGAGGCTTCCTCTTGGGACCTTGCATTAGCCTCTCATATTCCTCAAGCGCTGCCTTCGCGTCTTCTTCTCTCTGCAGTGCTGCCTGCTGCTCTGCAATCTCTTTCTCCTGCCAGAGAGAAGAGAGAACAATTGGCACTACATAGCTGCTCAAGCATAAGCATGGTATTTTAAAGGGAGGGGGGCACTACGGGCAGTTTTACATGCCGTTCACCGGATGTCATCTTACATGTTAACTTGTGCTGTTACCTCAATGAGATCCCTAACAACATATCAACGTAACTGTGTCTGATGTGATTAGCTATATCATCGATCATATGAAACCATCATGTCAAACGTAGGATGTTTTGTCGTTGAGGAATCAAGATGTGATATGGTTCAACCAATCACTACCACAAGCATGCTGACATAGAGCTAGTTAGCTATTCTTCAGAGTCAGGAACTGGAGACGAATTTTTTGGTTGATGATGTGTATATTACTCTTGGAATAATTTCGACAGATTTTATTTCATCACGCCATAAATTTAATTGCGAGATAAACATTTACCTAAGTGACATATGCGGAAATCTTTGTCACGTTCTACTGACGCATAAATTTATTGGATTCACCTCAAAATTAATTCAATCTCACATGTATAATACCACGAGCATATCTATACATAGTATGTACTATGGCATAAATTATGTTCATAGTGCTACTCAGCGAACCTTCCTTAGTTTCTCCTGTCTCTCCGTGCACGCTGCGTCACATTCCAGCGTGACTGTCCCGCTGCGCACTGCTGCACACGTGAAGTCCCTCTTCCTCCTCTTACACGCACACCGAAGCTTGGCCTTCTCCACGCAGCTGGACGGCTGCAGACAGCTGGTGCTGTGACACTGCAGTGTACAGCGGTGGCCGCACGGCAGCTACGCAGTATGACGTTACAACGTAAGTGACAACAATGCACACACAAGGCACAGTTAGATATCACAGTAATTCCATTAAAAGTTAATATCTAGTAATTCTAGTTAATTCTAGTTAGTATCTCTAGTTAGTACAGCTAACTATCTCTAGTGAATGATGTGTGAAGGGTAAGGGTAATAATTGTTTGTGGTTTACCAGCTGCACTACATTCCCTCACACTGACAAGGTGTTACAGTCTCTATACAGTGTCACAAGCTACAGAAACCAGGAAAGCATTTAGTCTAGGCCCAGATTCACCTTTACATCTATCGCTATCCAGGCAGGATGTCTTTCATATGATTATACCATGAAACTAACTTTAAGTTTTTTAGACTGTCGACCAGAGGTTGCGAGAGTGAGAAGTCCTCTTACTCTCTTACTTACCATACTTACTTACCATCTTGAATTACTTACCATCTTTGGGCACTGGTTTTTACACGACAGCAGCATCTCTCTGTCGTTCTCACTGGCTGACAACCACACGTGACATTCCACATAGAGGTTAAGCATCTGACAGTGACAGCGCACTCTGACCATCTGCTTGCACGGTGGACACTCTCCTAGTGAATACAAGATAGACAATCGTGATACGATATAACCGTGTGATTATCCCAAATACAATATCGTGACACGATATATTACTTATAGCCACGTACACAGTACCCACAGATTTTCGCATTACCCACAGATTACATACCTTACAAGATGCACAAACATACAATACATCTTATGAATTATCTTGTCTTTACTAAAATATAAGAAAGAACAAATAATTTTGCACATCATGTACCATCAAACCGGCGTTATGCGTCACCTCCATAGAACAGCCACCTGTCTACAAAGGCCACTTTTGTCATTTCTCTCAAGTGGCCATCATGCACAGGTTTGACTGTACTTATATACACACTACATCATACAACCACCACACTCGTGCTATTGTACCATTGTGGCAGGGTAGCAGACAGAGATGGCTGCATCCTTTCGGCCTCGGTCGGTCGCATGCCACGTCACAAGTCTGACAATTCTCGCCGGCACTCTGATCGTCTGTCGCTCCTGACACCAGGTGGCAGTTCAGCTGGCAGCTGTGGTTGTCGCAGGCGAGAAGGCGGCCACAGCGATTGCAGCAGGAATACGGTCGTGCGTCCGCACATCCCATCGTGCTTGTCTGTCATCACACAATACCGGCACGTTATACACAATACCAACATGTTACAGGCAATATTGACATGTAATTAGCAAAATCATGTTATAAGCAATACCACAACATTATACAAAATACCGTCACATTACAAACACATTCAGGATTTCACAAGCAACTATACAGTGCACTCACAGATAGTGCATACCTCCGCCAGTGACATACGCCATACGCCATACGACTCACGAATAACCCACGATATACGCCAGCATACTATCGTAGCTCTGATAGAAGTGAAGAGATTGCTTAAGCAATCGATGATTGCTTAAATGCTTATAGTATAACATATTAGTAATAGTAAAGTAACTATAGTACTAAAGTAACACTATAGTAGAACATCTATATTATGACACTACTGATACGATATACGACTCACGAACACACGAATAGCCCACAATATATGCCAGCGTAACATCCATGCTCCCATGCAGCGTAGCTCCCATGTAACATGTATGTGTTACGAGCTGGCTCGCTGGCTCGCTGCCTCGACGCGCTAATATCGATCGCACGAACACACTAACACACGAACACACTAACACATGAACACACTAACACACGAACACATGAGACCGATCACATAACCTCCTCCAACTGCGTTGGGCAGAGGTAATAAGAACATAATGTCAGCAATACCATCACCTAACAGAAAAATAAGTAGGTTGCGAGCAATACCAACATTGTATCAGCGATATAGTCACATTAGCGATAATAACGGCAAAGTATCAGAAGGTTTACACCATCCTTGACCAATACCCCTTATTTTGTGATGATTAGTCATCATTCACATGCATTTCTACAAACAATTACTTCCTAATATGCATCATCAGTAAACTTCCACAGCGATCATACCTCGTGTCTGCCCAGACAGGTCACCCGTACGGGAACCTGGCAAGGTGGGCAGGGCTGCTTCTCAACGAACATCTGCACCTGCGGAGGAGGCTCCCACGGCCCTGCTCGCTCCACCTTCCTCTGCTTGCGCACAAGCACGGCCGTGTGGCACGGCCGCGGGCAGCGGTGACCACACTTCTGCGGCAGCTCGCACGTCTGCCTGCACACCGGGCAGCGGCCCGCGTGACAGCGGTGCGCGAGTCTGCTGGCATGGTGACAGTCTGGAGGAACCCTGCCGCGACGATGCAAACACAGCAGATATTCATGAGGGATGACATAACGTTCTTACATGCTGGATGCACAGACGACGGATGAATGGGATTGCATCTAATGTATAATAAGGAGAAGAAAAAGAAGAAGAAAAAGAAGGAGAAGAAGAAGAAGAAGAAGGAGAAGAAGAAGAAGAAGAAGAAGAAGAAAAAGAAGAATGAGAAGGAGAAGAAGACGATGATAATCATTTATCATTAGCATCGTTATTATATTAAAGTTTTAGGCATCTCTAAGCCAACATTTTCACATCTCAAAACTTGCATTAGATCGAATAAGCACCCCTAACCATTTCACCGCTCTTCTCCATTCGTTTCCTTTAACATATGCTTTATCAAACGTTGACCATCTAAGATGACTGTGCACTTACTTGCACTGCAGGTGACAGCGCGGGGGCTTGGTGACCTTCTCTCGACCGCACGGCACCGTCACCTTAGTGCCGCCGCACGAACAGTAGATGCTCACGGTGAGCGGACACGGATAACACGGACCTGCATCGTAAACGGCAGCACAGAGTCATCCCAGCTACGACTCACATCGATATTATTCCTCTGCCATATAAGCCAGTTTTGCATTACGCCGGTGCACACTCGATAACCGTGTTTCATAGCCAGGTGATAGAAGACGGGGGCACCAAGCAAGAACCTGTCACAGGCTCACAGCATGGTTCGAAATTAAGGGCAGCAAGCAGCAGTGTTTCTGCCTACAAGAGTCAGTTTGCTGCTTGCTCCACAATGACCCACGATGACTGCCGAAATGTAAAGCTGGCTTATCACAATGAACTGATGTGTATTAGTATACTAATACAACTGAACTTCATGGTAAAATGCAGCGTATATATTACCCAAAAAAACACAAGAAAATACACTTAATCGTCTAAGCATGTGTGCGCACATGTATAATCAGTGTTGCTTGCTGACATGTGAGATATGGATATCACGGAGTAACTACCTTGATAAAATGTGGTGAGAAAAAAACACTGGCTGCGTGCATAGTGTCACACTCACCGGGGTGGCAGCGACCGGCGCACTTGTGGTTTCTGCAGGATAGCGTTTTACCACATGGTAGTTCACACGGTGTGCAATCCCCATCACAGCACTACAAAACAACAGCTCTATATTAGTCTCTATATTATCTCTATATTATTAATCTCTATATTAGTCCGCACAGCTTGAAATACATGAAAACAAGGTAACACATAAACGTGATATGTAAAGACATAGAGATAGAGAGGGGGAGAGAGGGAGGCAGGGTAGGGGAGGGGGAGGGAGAGACAGTGAGGGGAAATAAAGATAAAGAGAGAAGAGAAATCATAAAACTATCTAAGAGATTCTGTGACAAGCCTGAGCAAAAAAGAGATCAAAAGAGAGAGGGAGGAAGGATGAAAGGAAGAATAGAGGATGGGAGGGAGGAAGAGAGAGGGAAAGAGAGAGATAGAAAGAAAAGAGAGAGAGAGAGAACAATAGATGTTTACCTTGCGCTTGCACTGATGTTTCTCACAATCACGCATCCTGGTACACTTCAGGTCACAGGTATAGTTACTGCCACACTGCACCGCCCGCTGACGCGCTCCACACAAACATGTCTTCTCCACTGTCTCGCGACACTAAAAACACACACGACACATCAGTCTAACACAAAACGTAGTGACAACCTGTACAATCAACGCTGAATCTACAAATAACCCCTAAACCATAAATAACACCGAGTAGTTATGCACATTAGAAAGGTAAATTATATCAGAACGACAAAGAACAAACGAAAATGATGAGCGAACAGGTAGGTATATCTTACTTAAATGCTTAACGACATAGTATAGGTATCCTAGACGTAGCATTCAATTAAACCTCTCTGGCAAAATTAACTTCACGGTGGTATCACACAGTGTTGATCACAGCCCTAATTTAATAGTTCCAATAAAAAACTCACTAGATACAGCTGGGCTTACAATATAAAAAAACACCAGTAGCATGAAATATTGCAGATCGGAGTAATATTTCAGTAGGCACGGGTCTCGAACGTCTAACCTTGCCACAGGGTCCGGTGTGGCAGCGCTGACAGCAGGGATGCATCCCGCAGCTCAACAAACGGTCACAGGTGTCGCCGCAAGGTGGCACGTCCTCGGTGCATGGTAGCTCAGCTGCACGCGTCTTCCCACAGGGGCAGCACCTCTGTGTGGCGCGGGCGCATGGGCCGCAGTCCCCACTGTGACACGGGCTCTCACATTTGTGATGACCACAGCTCAGCCACTGTCCACACACCTGAGGCAACAGTCAAAGATCGTTAAGCAATGGTTAAAGATTGTTAGACGATGGTTAGCGATCATTAGACAAGAATTACAATTTTTCAGCAAGGATAACAGGTAACAAGTTAAGGGCTAATAAAAGCTTTCAAACATTCAACATCCTCCACACCTTAATTTGTATTGCAATGATAAGAAAATTTTCATTTAAGAAGTTTCTCTTTCCATTCAACAAACCAATTCCCTCTTAATACTCCCTTCATTTAACAAAGTTTCTGTCTACTTTAATTGATCTTACCCCTCCTAATAAAGCTACAACCTCCTTCTAATTAATCTACTCCCTCCTTGCAATGAAGCTGAGCATTATCGACCAACCTTCTGACACTGCCACTCGCGCGCCGCACACGGCCGAACGGCCGTCTCTCTTCCGCACAGACATGGTTGCTCACTCTCCTTTGCGCAGCTTGGGCACGCCCCCTGGTGGCAGGGAGCAGTGCAGGCATGCTGGCCACATTGCAGGGTGCGCGCGCAGGGTTTCGAGCAGCTCCAAGCTCGTGCCGCGCACCGCCGAGGCACGGCCGTGCCGCGCCCGCAGTGACACGTCGTCTTCACCACCTGCGGACAGGGCGGACAGGGTCCTGGGTGACACAGCAGCAGGCAGGCGTGACCGCATGCTGGCTGCAGGTCCCGGCCGCACGTCTGCGCGCACGAGTGAGGGACAGTCCATGGGTCAAGCTTCGGGTCCTGGGTCTTGCCGCAGAAACACATGTACTTGGAGGGGCATTGTGCCTGAGTGTACTCCTTGCGGCATTTTGGGCTGTAGATGAAAATGAAAGTCCAAGTCAGTGTGAAATTTAGAAGTAGAGTTAGGTTTAGGGATAGAGTCATGACTGGGGATAGAGTTAGGGTTAGGGGTCATAGTTAAGAGTAGTAAGAGTATAGTTAGAGCTAGGGGTAGGGTCAGGGTTAGGGATATATAGTTAAGTTTAGTAGCAGAATGTTGGTCTAACGATGTTATATTTAGGCCAGACATTGCATACAACAGTCAGTTGTAGACTCACATCCTTATTTCTGATACACTTTGCAAGATTTGTATTCAGGTAGACTTGTCACATACCAGAACCAGTTGACCTCCTTTTGTGGGAAGAGGTCATCGGAAAGGCGTGACGTAGAATGATGGGCTCCCTCCATCACCCACTTCTGTATGCACTGCATGTGCAGCATACAATAGCACCCACCACAGTTCCACACCTGTAACAACAATAATGCATGTTCAATCAACACATCTGCTGCTTTCTACACACTTACATGTATATATGTGAGATTCTTATGGCTTTTCATGTGGACTCGTAACTGTTTGCACTGACCAGACTCACTTAATATGCACTGCATCCATTACCTATCAATACCTTACTAGTAAAAATCTGGTGGTAACTATATTTTACAAAGCATCTGCATGCTGATGTACGCGCGTTTATCGGTTGCCATGGTTACCGCATCAACTCGTTTGATGGACTCGATGCAGACAAGGCAGACGACGGCTCCGGACTGGAATGTCTCGGCAAGGTACTGCTGTGTGCGTCGCAGGCTTTCCTCGTTCCCATTCCCTCCACCACCATCGATGTAGTTCTGTTCTACAAGTACATACACGCTACACTCGGCATCACACGGCACGGCTACCAATAATTAACGGTTCGTGCCACTAATGTCAGTCATTATTGGTAGGTTTTTTTGCCCCCCCCCCACCTCTTCTCATGCTGTAAATGATGACCTAAAACCTGACTGTATAGTATAGTTTGTATGTGTGTTACCTACACAATGTATAGCGGTTATGCAATGCGATGCGATGTATGGAAAGTTAGCAACGTATGCAAGTTACATTCCAAGAAACATTCCAAAATATTTTACCATGGTCACTTACCACTGTATTCTTTCAAGACATGTTCTATTATTTTCTCATCTTCGAGCTCATCCTCTGAAGACTCGGAATCGCTATCATCTGCACCAGCAAAGCGCTGCAGCGCCACCTGGTGTTTGGCTGCTGCATCTTTAAACTTCTGCTCACTTGTACTCTCCGCAACTTGTATTCCTGCAGAGTATTGTGATTATTTTTTATCTTAACTATTTAAACACACATTTAATTTTATGAGATCAAGAGAATTGTGTAAAAGAAGAATGAAAAAGGTGTACGGTATAATATATAAATAGATGTGATATTTTTTGACATCTAAACCCATACAGACTTCTCGGAAGTCACTGGAAAGTCAATGTGATTGATTGTTTTAGTTTACAACTTAAAAGGCAGTGGCACTGACACTGACACGGTGGAATGGCAGAATGAAATATGGAATATGGCTAAACAAAACGTCAAAAGACCATGCATCATCAGTGCATCACTAAATCACAATATAATCTGTATTGAGACTTAATAATAACTATCACCAGTCACTAGGATTTAGTCATTTACTAGTTATCTTTTGTATTTTTTTAGAATTTATAATTATATCGTATTTTAAACTATCAATGGTTTACCCGCTCTTTCTTTCTGTGAACCGACTTTTGACAAATGACTTTGCTTCTGTCCACCTGCACCCCTTCCTCGGCCAGCGCCGCGACCTCTGCTCCACACAGGCTTCTCCATCAGTACTAGTACTACAATACACTGTTACACGTGTCCTTGGGTTTTAATTACACGTCATCCCATGTTACATCCATATGCTACCTAGATGAACGTAACTTCATGTCCACGTTGCTTCAGATACGGTTCTGTTACGTCGAGGTTAGATAAATAAATTCAGACGTTTCAACGCGACAGCAGTGATTTGGTATAGAAATGTATCGCTTGGTGGCGCTGTAAAAGCAATACGGTGTCAGTATGAGTAGTTGCGTACAGCAGAAATTAAACTAAATTTCCATAAGATGTTTATGTGTTTACAAGTTTAAACAAGAATAAACATACACCTATTATCTGTACATAAAATTATTTTTTTAATAAACGGCTAAGTATTTTTTTTAAACATTATTGATTCGCTACAGCGTTGTCTAGAAAAATGTCTACACTGGCGAAAATTTCCGTGGTAACTATTTACCACGACAATAACCGCCATCTTTAGGTGAAGGGCAATCATTTCTTGTTTAGTAATACTAATAGTAACTAAACGGATTTTACAAATGGCAGGAGTCTTCAGAAAAATTTCCCTGGTTGCAAGTAAGTACATGACGTCGTACGGTTTAGGTTTCAGGTTTATTATTGATGCGCACTACGCATTAATGACGGTGTCACTAAAATGAACTCCTCAGGCTCGAGTCGTGACCAGTCGCCAAGTCCAAGATGCAAGAAACTGTCATGATAAACTCGGACAGACATCGAAAGCCCTGTACTGTAGGTGATACCTTAGATACAATAATCAATTCTTTTCTTTGGAGGAGCCCCTGAGTGATGCACTCAGGGCGGGTTTATGGTGCGTTTTTCCACAGATCCCTATTATCCAGCACGAACCCCAATGCGAGCACCGCCCCTGTAATACGTTTTGGGGCCAGCCCTTATTCATTCACATACCAAAAATGAGTTTATTTAAAAAAATAATTGTGCAAATTAGGTAGGTTTTGGCAATTATATAGATACGCAGATAACAGTGTGTGGTGTCACACTCGTCTGGTTCGTTTTACAAGATTTCATTGACAATATCTTTAATGCAAAATTGGTATTTCCTCTCCACCCTGCCGATAAAACGTCTATATTAGAGTAAAGTTTTACAAAACATGTCGGAATGCAGCATAACCTATTTATTTCGAATGCCATCGCTAAGAAACATCAAAGCGGGTATAGCGCCATCTACTGTCACAAATTGTGATTCATTTTGGTTTATAAATTATTATTGCGATATACAGATGGCAACCGTGTGCTACCGCCTAGAAAAACTCATACGAAGTAAACACTTCCATGCAACCAATTAACCTTTGACAAAAGTTGTGTTATGGGCAGCGAAACACCATTGTCACGTGGTATATAGCAGCTACGTGGAATAAGCGTATCTTCTCAATCTTACACGTTACACATCGGGAGCTCCGCTTTT
>NW_014577244.1:209281-210458 GCF_000485595.1 Priapulus caudatus
GTGTGTGTGTGTGTGTGTGTGTGTGTGTGTGTGTGTGTGTGTGTGTGTGTGTGTGTGTGTGTGTGTGTGTGCGTGCGTGTGTGTGTGTGTGCGCGCGCGTGTGTGTATATGTGCGTGTGGCAGTGGATTAGTCAGACCTTTTCAGTCGTTCACATGGATATGGTGATTACATAGCAAGGTACGCATGCATGCGGGGTTACTCAGCTTACAAGCGAATGTCGCTGGAATTTCCCAGACACTACGCTGACGGGTACATTCCACGTAAATTGTCATTGTCGGTTTTACGATGGTCTTTGTATGAAGCTATAACTCTCGAAACAGTCTCGAAACACACGCACATACATGTATATATATATATGTATATATATATACATATATATATATATATATATAATGAAACGGGCGTCAGCTGCGACCCAGCCGATTGTACGTAAGCCGGAAGGAAAATTCAGCGGAGGATAAAATAACTACATGAATGAAATTTACTCGTGTTTGCATATCGGTGAACCTCTGGGATTGCGATGAACAATTACAGAAAGTAGTAGCAGGCTACCGGCAAATGTTGTCTGACCTTTTATTGATTCATGATTAACACGAGATTAGAAGCAAGGCGCTATCTACCGCATAGTAAAGCAGCGCCGGTATTAGTTTTAATGCTTTCAACCAAGCGGCAAGAGAGGAAGGATGCGACGCGGTGAGTCATCTATTGGAATGACACTTCAGTGGCTGTAAGAGGCCTCGCGAGCGCGCTCGCTGTTTTATCTTGTTACGGTGTGTCGGCAGCTGTTTGCAATCAATGCGCTGTAATGAATCATGTATCCATCTCGATGCATGGAATCAAGCGAAATATTTGTCAGAAGAGGTTCCTTGTTTCGTTAGAATCAGTAAAAATGCAACGTGAGAATGGGTAGACAAACGCGCAGTCATAGAGAAGCGAGAGAGAGAGAGAGAGAGAGAGAGAGAGAGAAAGTGAGAGAGCGAGAGCGAGAGAGATTGAGAGAGATAGCGAGAGCAAAAAGGAAGAGTGTGTGTGTGAGAATATGATATCTTCATGGTAATGGCTATCGGTAGATATATTCATGAATAAGTGGTTCCTAGTAACAAAATAAAGTAGTCGTGTATTTATTGTTCTTGTAATACACTAGTTGTTACATTGATTCTGGAGTACTCGACCGAA
>NW_014577244.1:211362-236035 GCF_000485595.1 Priapulus caudatus
GACACAAAGTACTTGCTAGTCTAGTACTGGAGAAATTAGCGTTTGGATGCGCATTGTGAGCCTTTAATACTGTTTACACTGGGTAAACAGAGAGATAGCACATAGCTAGACCACAACATAAGACTGAGTATAAAAACAAATAAATCACACAAAAACATTTCATTTTCCTTTGCATAATATTCAGTAGTTAAGCTGTGATTGTTTATAACAATAATTTGAGATAAGCTAAATGTTAAAGTAATGCCAAGCACACATATCGTAGGTCTACTTCTGCAGCCAAACTTAAATCTATAGCTCTTAGAAAACTACAACAAGTTGGGAAAGATGAACTAAACTTTAGACCGTTTAGTGTAAACTGACAATAGCATACATGTACGTATGCATGCACAGTAGCTTTACTACAATTCTCAGAAACCATCAATTCGAAACATTTCATTCAAAAGAACAAAACTTTCAACCATTTCTGATCGCGGCCAAGTCAAAGAAAGACATACTAGTCAACCCAACCGCATGTTTTTAAAATTATTAAAGGAATAATAGGTGACTGTTCCATTGATAATATGCAATGTTGACGAATGCTAGAGTAACTGGCACCTTGTGTAGTTAATAGCCAAACGCGTATTAGTTTGTCCAATATCACTGCTGGTTACATTACAAACAAGACTTGAAGTCGGTTGTTGATATCAAGAGCGTATAAAGAAGGAGAGCGTACAACAGTGAAATGCTGAAACCATGTTGCAGTATTAGGCCAAAACAAAATATATGTGTGGTTACCGTTACATGCCGAAAAAAATAGAGTAGGTAGGTAGGGAAAACATTTTATTTTCTTGAAATATTTTATTTACGAACCATGTCCGAAAGATGTGCGTTGTGCCTTTTGAAGCAGGAACAGTCCAATTGATATTTAAATTTAAAAAAACACGTTTTTACCCAATTTTTTTTTTGACTAAAGAAAATTGACAATAAAATGTTTAGGGTCGCTGGGAATAAATAGGGTCGGTCGGGAAACCGTAACCACACCTATATTTTGTTTTGGCCTGAGTAGAATTAAGAAACTTTCCCCGTTTTATTTTGACGATTCTTTGCAGTATTATTGATCAGCTGTCCTACCTTGTTAATATAAAAGAAACCGCATGTCCCTACGATGCCTCTACGCTGAGATAATGAGCAGTGAAAATCTGGTATTTTTTTGCCGAAAACCGACTCGAGATCAGTTTTACTGCGACTGTCTCTCGTTTTGTGGACTGTATGTTGCTTCCGGTCACCGCTGTGTAGCGCTGACTTGATACGGTATTACTACAGCATTACTACCTCCAGCGTAAGGGGCGGGTCATCACCATGGCGATAAATAACAAGACGTTTTTGTGGAGTAATGGCTGCATCAATGACTGGAAATGCGAGAAAAGATAGTAGAAGGAAAATAAATTTCATTGTCAATGAAGTCATGATGGAAACACGCGAGGTTTCCCGAAGCTATCGCCAGAACGAGAGACAGTCGCAGCCATTACGTATCTCGAGTCGGTTTTCGGCGAAAATACCAGATTTTCATCGCTCATTATCTCAGCGTAGAGGCATCGTAGGGACAAGCGGTTTGTTTTATATTAGCAAGGTAGGACAGCTGATAAATAATACCACAAAGAATCGTCAAAATAAAACGGGAAATAAAACTATATATTGACGTGCCGTAAATGTCATCCAGGAGTCAAGCGATGCCGTAAACATTTGTGCGGCCCGTATGTGTTGGACGCCAGATGAAACGAAGGTGTCAGCGGTGTAACCACGGCCACGGACTAAACATGGAAATAGAGTAAAACACGCGTACTAATCACAGACGCACGTGGACAGCCCTGACAAAAAGTTCCTTATCACGAGCGTCCATGTTTACGAAATCACTGACGATAGCATTGCGTACGGCCGAGCATGCGTGCGAAAATGTCCGGTGCACTATAAATCTGTATCACACCCGCTTCGCCGGCAGTGGTTTGAAACTGTAAACAACAGATTTTTGGACTGCGGATTTCAATTAAACATTTCTTAGTAACCAGCAGTGATATTGGACAAACGAATACACATTTGGCTATAAGGTAATGTACTTATTTTAAAACTACACAAGGTTCCAGTTACTCTAGCATTCGTCAACATTGCATAATCAGTGGACCTATTATTACTTTAAGTGATCAGCTGTAGTTATTCAGACACATTCCCGCAACATTCCGATTCGGATACAATTAGAATACAGCAACAATATCAGTTCCTGTGTATGGCAACAACATACAATCATGAAGGTTTCACGAGGAAATTATCCGTTATTACATTTTTGTCAAGTCCACTGCCTATATTCAGAATTTTATGTATTTTTACTTTGAACAATTTTATTTCTAAAAATTACATTTCGGACCACTTTTATACACGTGTGTATAATATGAACTTATGATAAATACAATAAGATTCATGTAGTGTCATGAATCCTCCACATGACAGACAGTGCCCTGTATGCTCAATACAAATTTAATATTTTTCTGGTCACTGATCAATACACATTTAAAACATCTAAGAGAAGCTGATCCATACGATTTTTAGCATCAAACACAAGAGAAACAACATGAGATAGCTTCAATTGGGTAGTCCTTCTTTGTATTTATATTACTACACATAGCAATGACTTGTCACTTGGTTACCAGCAAATGCCAAGTGCATGTGTTACTAACAATATGTATGTCAGGGTGCGAAATTAACGGGAGTCCGAAGTCAAATACTCCCCGATTTACTGCCGGACTCCCTGATTTGACATATGCAGGAGTCCGTGTGACAGCTGTGACTCCCTGAATATTTTGCCATACTAATTAACTAGTTCGTTCCAGAGCACGGCCTTGTGGAATTACCGTATTTTTTCAGCAAATGTCCAAAGAAAATTTGGCAGACGTGCAACCGCATGAATCTTCAAAATAAGCACATGTATGCGTTATTGTTAATATCTTTAATTTTGAACTTCAGACTGCGGACTCAAGTCATTTTGCCGCGGACTCCCTCTTTTTGAGGGCAGGGAGTCCATTGGACTACCTTGTTCAAAAGTTAATTTCTACCCCTGGTATCACTATGTTGTACAAGAAACTACACAGGTAAAGTAACTAAATATTGTTTAAATGCTGAAGCACATTATTAGTTTTGATTCATAGCTTAATTTTATTCTCTTTTAAATAGACGGGTGGATTGACATTTATTAATTATAAAAAATCTGCCTGGATGCATCAATATACTTCTCATAACTTGAAAGTATGATATTGATTTTGTTGTAGACATTGGTACATATGCCATGGACCAATATATTAGGAAACATTGTATGGTTGTGTTATGTTTAAAAGCATACTAGGTCCATTGATTATGCAATGTTGACCGATGACGAATGCTAGAGTAACTGGCACCTTGTGTAGTAAAAATAAGTACATAACCTTATAGCCAAACGCGTATTAGTTTGTCCAATATCACTGCTGGTTACATTACATTACAAGCCAGACTTGAAATCAGTTGTTGATATTCATTTACGTGACGTAAACATTTGTGCGGCCCATGTTTTGGACGCCAGATGAAATGTCAGCGGTGTAACCACGACCACGAACTAAACATGGAAATGGAGTAAAACACACGTACTAATCACAGACGCACGTGGACAGCCCTGACAAAAAGTTCCTTATCACGAGCGTCCGTGTTTACAAAATCACTGATGATAGCACTGCGTACGGCAGAGCTTGTCCGGTGCACTATAAATCTGTATCACACCCGCTTCGCCGGCAGCGGTTTGAAACTGTAAACAACAGATTTTTAGACTGCGGATTTCAATTAGACATTTCTTAGTAACCAGCAGTGATATTGGACAAACTAATACGCATATGGATGCAAGGTTATGTACTTATTAACTACACAAGGTGCCAATTACAAAAAAAAAGTTAAAACGAAATTTTGTTAATTAAACATAAAAATTCAGTTGTAATTATCTTAACATTAGCATAATGTAGCAGAGGTTTTATCTTATTTTGCTGTACTTATAAGTAAGGTAAGTTTCATACAAATTAATCCAACATCTATTCCTCATAGAAGCTGTCATAGGTACTGAAGCTGTCGATGTCAACGTGGCTAAACATGCTAAAGATCAGCAGAACAGTGTTATATTGAAAAATCTCTGTTTGTCTAGGTATAATTGCCACAGAATTCTGTAGAGCTGGTATCTAAAAACGCATGCTCACTTATAGATATATTTGTTTACAAACGTCCACTTGACAACTTCCAAGACTAAAGTCGTCAGGTCAGTTTAGACAACAATATTACTGTATGTACAACTCCCTTTGACACGGCTAAGTAACCTGCAAGAAATTGTATCTAACTAACGTTTACGATACATTTATACACAATCGCTTTAAAAGCCATGGACTATGAGTATTGAGAGATTACTTACAAGCAGGTGACCTTGAAATATACAGCATGCGCTACATGATTTTGAAACTACTTTACACATACTTTAAATTCCACTCTCACCATTCTTGCAATTTCATCTGAAGAATGGGTCTTACCAAATTGACATACAGAACAGGCTTCTTCCCACATTGGTGAGATGACAAAATTGATCTTTTAACTCTCAAGACTTCAATAATAGTCTAATTTTCCAACTCTGTACAATACTGTAGTGTAAATTCATATTTAACAGAAATTTGTTTTTCCCATTGGTTACTGCAGAGTTAAGATGGTACAAATGCATGATGTATACTATGCTATCATGTATTCATTTAACTGGTGATTTATTACTAGTTTACTATGATTAAATTGATACATTACCAGCTTTCATGCTTCAGACTATGTAAGCTAGTATGCCAATCTTAAATCTGCAAAGATGCACTGCCTGGTGGAGCCTATTAGTTAACACAGAAGCTGGTACATGTATGTAAATGGAGTACTGTGCTAAATTCCTGAAAACGTAGACATGTGTGATGTGTGACACAGCTTGTCAATGTCAGGTAATCTAGGAAGCACCAAACAGTGAGCAGGTCAAGGGAAAGTTTATGGATCATTACTTACTGGGGCTATTTTTTGTATTGATATTCTGTTATAAGAAGATTAACTAACAATAACATAATAGTGCACTTTTTACATTTTATGACTATTCAACATGTTATCGAGAGATCTTGTGAAAAATTGCTGACCAGACACATAAATCACACCACCGAGCTGGATATATCAATAATGTCCACACCAAGACTACAGTATGGTGGTAATCCCACCTTTTATGTACAGGGTGCGAAATTAATGCGAGTCCGGGGTCAAATACTCCCTGATTTACTGTCGGACTCCCTCTTTTTGAGGGTATGGAGTCCGTTGGACTCCCGTGTTCAAAAGTTAATTTCTACCCCTGAATGTATCACGTTGACCAATAAAACCAACACCAAATTGCAATCACAACCACAGCTTTAGCTCTGTGCTGCATAGACCAATGAATTATGCCATGGAAATTTTTACAATCCGACACTATTCTAGGGCCTAATCACTATAAGCTTTCATAAACAAATGTGGCAAAATTTTGTACAGCAACTGTTCCACTATTTTTAACAATGTAACACTGAAATTCTAAGACACATCTCGCTTTATTAATATCTTACCCACATCATTAGACTTGCCATTCATTATCAGCTTCTTGAATACCCTTGATTACGGTACGCTTTATTTTGTAACAAACTAACAATGTTACGATAGCAAATGTTCAAAACTATCACAACTGGAATTGTGAATTAGTAATGTTTGTTGCCTCTCGTGCTTGTGCTGTCATCCTTGGTCATACATTAATTTGTGCTGTGTTTCCAACAACCAATAATATCATTACTTGTCAGTGCGTTGAAAGCAAGATTGCAATTTCTGTTCTGTTATAGTTTTGAACATTTGGTGTGATATTTTTACTAAATTGAAATTGATAAAGGGTATCTAAGAAACTGATAGTGCATATAGCAAAAAATGTGTAGGCATAGATATTGCTTCGAATTTCAATGGTCCACAGTCAGAAACACAGCACAGCAAAATTTGCTGTACAAAAATGTACATTTGCTTGTTATGGAAGCCTACTACTACTAGCCCATAGAATAACGTTAGATTATACAAATTTCTATGGCACAATCTACTAGTACTGCTCTACGTGCTCCCCTGTTCTGTTAAGCAGCATTACACTGTGAGACAACTTCAGTGTCAGCTTACACATAACCAAGACAAGGACAGAATTGCATTGCCCATAATATGACTAATATCAGCGTACACACGTAAAGCAACTTACTGTGTTAGAAATTGCTGTTAAATCGACTATCCATTACCGAGAACCATTCCACGATCAGAACAGCGTTTAGCAACAGGAGATAATAACTGAACACCAAAAGGACACAGCTAATTCAACCAAAAAGTCAACTATTTCAACCTTCACCACTGCTTGGCGACGCGACTGTCCATGAAGAACACTGCTATTACACTGCAAGTACATTTTTTTCTAATTACTAAGTCACGCAGTTTACAAGAAAACTTACTTTACTACGGTTTGAAAGTCTTGACTCTTTGTCAGGGGCACATAAACGCTTGTTTATGGTTTAAAACATCCACAATATTTATTTCTTGTATTCAACAAAATCCAAGATGGCTAGGGTGCGGCGCCCGTGAACTGAGTCCTGCAGACCCGAAGCACGCAGGCGCCCTAGCGGTCTCCATGACGTCAAAGTACCGCTATACTAATTTGCCAACATAATGCGAAGAGAGTACGGCAAGTTGTAGAAGACAAGTGTCCTGGGACGTAATTAGGTTGGGGTTTTAATAGCAAAATGTACGAAGAGCTAACAAATACAAGTTGGGATGGATTCGAAAAGTATCAGTTGACAAATATCTTGCTCTGTTGCAATGTATTTTATTCGATTCATTGTCGAATTTATACCAAATAATTCCTAGAATCTATCATGCTTATCCTATTCTATTTCTGATGAGTAATTCCAAGAATATCGCCAAATGTGCAGTTAAATATATATTGTTCACCACAGTTGTAGGTCAATTACATCTCAGTAAATCACTCCCCCCCCCACGGACATTCGTCCACCTCCTGACAGACTATGCCCCCATGTCATTTACCACCCGTACGCGTACGTACCATTACCCCAGACTGCACTCGGCCAATCACCACCATAGACAAACGCGCCCATGATATTCATGCCCTCCCCGACATTCACCCTCCCGCAATTTTGGTTTGATTTATCTTTGGGAATAATCTGTTAGGTTCCTTGACAAAAACGACATTTTGAAATAAACATGTAACATATACAATTCAATTTTTTCTTATATATATATAACTATATAGAAGTAAAATCACACACGAACACTCATATGTAGATAAAAATATAGTCAAAGAATAGGTTAATTATATTACGGGTGTTAATTAAAATTTAAACACCTGCATGTAACCTATTAATTGACGTTGTTTATATAATTATATATATATATATATAATATATATATATATATATATATATATATACAGGTATAATAGAGAAGATATATATGTACTATGTACTCTCTATTATGTACTGCGTGTTATATATATATATATATATATATATGGTATATATATATATATAATATATATATACTAGGTGGGTGATTATAAACACACATAGTCTAGCACACATATCGTCTTTTTATCTACACGGGTGTTCGTGTGGCACTGTTACTATATACATATATATATATATATATATATATATTCATCGTCAGTTTGGGTGAAAATCTCAGTGTGAACTATGCAGAAACATTAAATTATATCAGATATAGTTATCAACTTATCAGTATAATAATATAACAATTATATCAGAGTGGCAGTGCACTATATCCCACATATTATGCGAAATCTGTGATAGGCCACATATAGGCTATTTAGATCATGCACGCAGCACGAACATCTTCTGTTTGGGTACTGCATGCCATATGCTACCATTTTTACGGGAGAATGAAATCGTGATTTTTTCGAATGATATGAAATTGGAAATGCACCGTTCTACGCATTGTGATTGTATACGCATCTTGCACGCACGCACGACGCACGCACGCACGCACGCACGCACACACACACACACACACACGCGCGCGCGCGCATAATATATATATATATCAGTAATCTCTATTATGTACTCTTACTATAATCAGGAGCGCATAATGACAAATACGCTCATGTTTGTCATTATACGCTCCTGATATAATATACATGTTAACATGTATAATTCGTGTTTATATTACAGACGCGTACTGAACAGCTCGACGGAAATCAGTAACTATTTATTGATTGGATAGCGTTCTCTCGTCATTACGTACAAGCTACTCATAGGTGGCAGTAGAGTACCAATGTGGCAATGTATACAAACATGGCTGGCAATTTGGAGTCAGTTTTGTCAAGTTCTGGTTTTCAACCAGAAAAGTGTAAGTACATTGTTATGATGAGGTTGATTTTGTCAGTGAAACCTAAAAATACCAGGTAGAAGATAGGGTTCGAAGATAGCCTACAACCGCCAATTTATAGTTGTGCCATGGCGTTCGTATGTTCAATAATGTTGATTGTTGTAGGTACAAAAAGTGAAAAACCATGTCCCGTGGCCGTGGGTGGTTAGACTGTACGCGGTCTATAGTAGTACTACTACTAGAGCTAGTGTGTGGTGTGCCACACTTGTACTTCGGCAGGTTGCTACAATGCCCAAGGCTTTATTCCTGCCTATTACACGTGATGCAGTTTTCTTCCCCTAACCGGTTAACCGGGTAACCCTTATCTGGCTCTTTTAATTTTAATTTTATTGTTGGGGGAGCATGTTGTCCTACATTGCTATACTCTCTTTGCTGCCTATGCTGTGGTGACTGGTGATCCAATCCATCACACTTACATCTCAACCGTGTCATATGTCTTTTTAGATGTAAAAGAGATAGCCCAAGGAGGTGATACAGCAGAAGATCTGTTTCATGCCAAGAAGCAAGTACAAATCATTGCAGATGAAACATCGAAATCATTGAAGAATAATGTGTACAGAAACTATACACAGTTTATTGACACAGCAAGAGAGATATCTTGTATCCTTTATGTAGTTTCTGCTGTATATCTGATATAGGAAACTTAATTTGGATAATATTTGAATTTCAGTTGCCCATCCATTCAATATGAAAAGCTCCGGCAGCAGGATTATGAGTTTTGGATGTTAACAAAGTATTAGAAATAACCTAATACCTTTTTTTATGAAAAAATTCTTACTAATAATATCTACTACTTATCTTGCTCCTTTTTAAAGGTCAAACAACTTGTAGCATTAGTGTGTAATGTTGGTTGATTGGGGAATCAATAACCTAACGTATGATATTCAACTTATTTAATGCAAGTACAAAGTATTCGTGCTGTTTTTCTTATGCATACATATTTGAATTACATTTTCACGTGAAAATTCTAACTGCTGTTCGACAGACAGGGCTAGAAAGCTTCTATATTTATCTCTTGACTCCATTGACTAGACCTAGAACAGGAAATGTATCAACTTAGCCATCAGCTTACAGAACAGAAGACTCTTATCTCTACACTATCAGAGATGTCTATTACAAGTGAAAAGGGTAAACAACTACAGTACTTCATATACATATTATCAGGAGTAGATAATAGAGAAGGAGTGTGACATCAATAAACAAGGAAAATTCGTCATTTACTAGCCTTAAAATACCTACGATTTACTACGCGTAACGCAACCAACTTGAGCTCAAATCGTACACAGTACATCCGCCTAGAATCGTGCGAAATCGTTTCCTCGTATACACCCGCAATCCGGAGATACAGACTAAAACGTACGACACGATTTTCAATTCTGTTGCCAGCAAAATCCATGCGTTGAGAAAGCTATTTGAAACAAAAGGCAGCTACTAACACGCTATTGCTAACTCGGCGGGCAATGTGGCTCGCTGGGAGATTTGAATCCGATCTGCTGCTGATAGCGGATTGGCATGCGTGCGTGGTATGGGGGCATGCCAGCTGTATTGCCGGCATGCCGGTATGTAGTTGTGTACCGGGTCAAAGGTTATCTCGTCGAGTGTTGCGTCAATGCCTAATCTCCCAGCAAGCCACATTGCCCGCCGAGTTAGCAATAGCGCGATAGTAGCTGCTTTTTGTTTCAAATAGCTTTCTCAACGCATGGATTTTGCTGGCAACAGAATTGAAAATCGTGTCGTACGTTTTAGTCTGTATCTCTGGATTGCGGGTGTATACGAGGAAACGATTTCGCACGATGCTAGGCGGATGTACTGTGGACGATTTGAGCTCAAGTTGGTTGCGTTACGCGTATCTCGTAAGTATTTCGTAGGTATTTTAAGGCTAGTAAATGACGAATTTCCCTTGTTTATTGATGTCACACTCCTTCCCTATTATCTACTCCTGATATTATACTGCTAGCGAAGTAATATACAATTCTGAACTGTTTAATATAAATATTATATAACATATATATCTACCAAATAAAGGTTTAATTTGTTACATAATAATTCATACTTTTATATATTTATAAATAGTTAAGATTTGCTGAACTCTCACGAGATTTTATTACGTACTTGTTTCCTAGTGGAGTCAAAGAAAGACGAAGCAGAGGAGAGTAAGGAGGAGCAAGAACATAAGACTCCACAACATGGTCTGATGAGAATTCTGGAGAAGGTAGAAGGATGTTCTGTAAGTGTGTGGTATAATCTTTTAAGTTGCATGCATTTCAGGAGTAGATAATAGGGAAGGAGTGTGACTTCAATAAACAAGGGAAACTTGTCATTTACTAGCCTTAGAATGCCTACGATTTACTACGCGTAACTCAAATAACTTGAGCTCAAATAGTACACAGTACATTCGCCTAGCATCGTGCGAAATCGTTTCCTCGTATACACCCGCAATCTGGAGATACAGACTAAAACGTACGACACGATTATCCATTCTGTGGCCATCAATTCGAACGTATTGTCTGCCTAACTTGAAACAAGAGGCAGCTACTAACCACAGCTTGCTCTCTTGGCGAGGAGGTGTACGTGGCTCGCTGGGAGATTGGCACGCTGCCGCTGAGCCACAGCGCTGCTGCTGATTGCGGTGGGGGGCATACCAGCAGCTGTAAATAGGTCAGATTAGTTCGCCGAGTGTTTCGTCGATGTCCAATCTGTTGTCGTACGTTTTAGTCTGTATCTCCGGATTGCGGGTGTATACAAGGAAACGATTTCGCACGATGCTAGGCGAATGTACTGTATATGATTTGAGCTCAAGTTATTTGAGTTACGCATAGTAAATCGTAGGTATTCTAGTAAGGCTAGTAAATGACGAATTTCCCTGTTTATTGAAGTCACACTCCTTCCCTATTATCTACTCCTGATTCATTTGTATGTTATTCGATTTCAAGATAAAAGATGAACATTGAACTTATGTGTAGTAGTTTTTATACTATGCTACTTCGTTTGCTTTTCACCAGAGTTCTCAACCAACATGTGATAAATGGTTTTATATGTATATGTTATATATGTATATTTATGTATAGAATTTGTTTTTTAATCACTTCTGATGGATTGTATGGACTATGGATTCGTTTCCTGTGCTTACATAGATATATGTTGAATGAAATTGCTGGGTCTCTTATGTAAAGAGTTTAAGAGTCTTTATATTTTCAGAGCATAACAGAGGTACCTGGCAGAACACTTGTCCATGAAGGGGATCTTGTTGAATTGGACACAGACTCGTTGGCACCATTGCAGCGGGTACACGCTTTTCTGCTCAATGACTGTCTGATGATAGCAAACTGGATGACAACAAGGTATGTCAAGTTCATACATGAAATGCTGATGATGTATGTAATATATTTATGTGTACGGCGCATGTGTACATGGATGTGTACATGTACGTGGACGTATACGTGTACGTGCACCTGTACATGTACGTGTACATACATGTAATTGTATATATATATGTATGTATATATATATATATATATATATAGTGTTTTCCCTGGTATATGATAAGCAAGGCAGGCTTCCTTGCTGATTTTTTCATCTGCCCCACTTAATATCTTCAGAAATTTCCTGCTCACTGCTAATTCCCGGTTCCACCTCCCAAATCGTCATCTGGCCATGTCCCTAGTTCTACTCCTATGTCCCTTATCTGGCTCCGCATGCCTTGATCTATGAATCCAAACATCAAAGCATACACTGCAGGTGCGACAATGCTTGCTAGGGACCAGGCACAAGCCAGCCAGGTGCTTGCTAGACGCGTTTAATATGAAGACACTCGTGTCAGCGCCTTCAGCACTTACTTTATTCAACGTTTCCACTTCACTCATGTTTTTCTCTAGGGATAACATTATATACTGCATTATATATATATATTAAAATTTAACACCCTATTCTATTTTTCTACATTTATTTTCATATCTACATGGGTGTTTGTGTGTTTTTACTTTTAATTTATATATATATATATATATATATATATATATATATATATATATTTTATATAAATATATATATATATATATATACATATATATATATATATATATATATATATATATATATATATATATATATATATATATATATAATTATTATACGAATATACATATATATATATACATATAGACACACGCACGCAGTGTGCATAATTGCTGGCATAACCAGAGCAGATATATAAGTGGATAGGCACAGTTAATTCTAAAAAATTCTTAATCTGTCCATGCTATATATATTGCTTAGTATGAAAGCGAGTAATTTGTTAGTGATGAATGCCATCTGTCAAAACCTCTAACCAGTGTCCTCATAATTTACGCTGTCTACTTTGCATTTACTCTAAGACTGAGAATCTGTAAAGCAATCTGTCTCCATGTAATACATACATTTTCTTTTCACAGACGTGGCCCGCTAAGATACAAATTCCAGTCTCTGTATGTTCTGGATGAGAGTTTAGCTGTTGTCAATGTCAGAGATGTCGGGTGTAAGTTTACTTACTCTGTCTACATCAACCATCACTGCTGTTTAGATTTATGCAGTCGTGGGTGTGAAAGATGTTGCATAATGCCAAATGATGTCATGTCATGAATGAATTTATATTAGAGATTTGATTTAATACACTTTCTCATACCTCACTTTTATCCTAAAATTTTGTTTTATTTTAGCTGCAAAGAATGCATTTAAGATTCTAAAGTTTCCAAATGCACATTTGTATCAGTGTGACTCACCAAAGGCAAAGGTAGATAGCAAATCTTCAATGTCTAGTTGAGCAATTAGTGTTGTTGTATTGTTTTCAAATAAAACCAAAATTTCCAATAGATAGTCACAAAAGACCTAAACATAAACTTTTGATCATTGCCACAGTGTTGTTTTATAAACAACAACAGTAGCAAAAATAATAATAAAAGGAAGAAAAAATGTTGGTATTTTTTCCATTACAATGCTTTAACATGCATTTCTCATGCAGAAAACCTGGTATGATAAACTGGAGGAGACAAAGAAAGCCAAGTTGCACAAGGCAACTGCACAGAAGAAGGAATTGACACCTGAAGCTGCTAGTCCATTTATGGAGAAGCCTCCCATCAATCGTGAGTGGTTAGAAGCAATTTAATCTGGTAGTAATAAGTTTTGTGCTTTGACAAGCAGATTTATTCTGAAACCAGAAGTTTAGCCAGCCAGCAGAAGTTTAGCCAGCCAGCAGAAGTTTAGCCAGCCAGCAGAAGTTTAGCCAGCCAGCAGAAGTTTCTTGCCAACTACAAAACATGATAAAGTCACAATAGACAAATATTGCTATATTAAATTGCTATGTGCAGTATCTTACTCGTCTTTGTCTTTGTAATGCGTGCACCACAATGAATTGTTTCTGATTATTTTTGAAGAATGTGTCGGAGTTGTGTAAATAAGAATGGTGTATGGTTCATAGCAGGTGTTATCATTATTGGTAACTTTTATTATCAGCTTTTGGGGATGAAGAAGACGAAATATCACAGCCAGTAGATGAAGCACCTGACCTGCTTGAAAGTGATTGGCTGAAGGAGGTTCCTGATGACTTGGATGTGTGTATTGCCCAGAGAGACTTTGATGGTGCTGTTGATCTCATTGACAAAAGTACGTATCTTCTTAGTTTATCATGATTGAAATTGTAATTTTTTACAAACCAAATACACAATTTTGGGTTCAAATGATCATATTGCAATTGTGGGCTTTTATCTTTTTATAACTTACCTGGTGTTATCATGCATTCAGTGCAGTGATGTTAAATAAGTTTTAGTACACTAGTTTCAATTTACTTAGATCTTAAATAAGTAGGATAATCATGAATTGTAAAATAAAGTTTTATTTGATTGTTTTCAGCTAATGAACACCTAGAGAAGTGTCCTAGAACTCCAGCACTAAAAGAATACAGGTTTGTGTAAGAAATGATAAACAATATGTAATATATATATTTATATCTGTATGTGATAATTCAATGGTGTGGTTATTCTTTCATAGAACATGGCTAGCTGGTTGAAATGGCATTCTAGTCAATATGACCCAAGCATGATTTCCAACTGACATAGTTCACTGATCCACATGCAGCATTCTAATGGCGATAGCGAGATTACAGTGGATGGTATTGTTGTTGATATTGCTCAATGGGATTCCTGTGGTCACTATCAGCAACCAATCTGCACCAGTATCTTGTTTGTAGTACAAAGTAACCCTGGAACCAAATGGTGATCTGTTATCTGTATCAATAGATTGCACCGCAATCATGCTCCTGCCAGGCGACATTTTAACAGAGCCCCCCCTCGTAGCATCTGCGTGCCATTGTGACTGCATTACGTTGCAGGTTGAAGTTGGACGTCCGGCTGAAGCAGCTCGGAGAGGTTCTCATACAGGAGCTGCGTGTGTCAGCGGGCACCAAGCTGCAGGGAGGCCCGCGAGCGGCGAGGCGCGCTGTCCGCCATCTTATCAGGCTCGGCAAGTCTGCACAGGTACTCGTACATCACTGTGACCATGCAGGGATATCATTTAGTCAATAGGAGCACGTACTCAAACCTGTGCTGTGGCCATTTAGTGATATTCTTTAGTCTATACGGGCAGGCACTCAGACCAGCAAACTGCATGCAGCGCCCCCCTTCGCACACTCAGGATACCACTGCCACAATGCTAGCACTATTTTTCAAATGGGCGGAGCTCCGGGGAAATCCAGCAAATGGCAATCCAACGGCCGCGAAGTCGCCGCCGAACAAAAGATTAGAAATTTCTATGATATGCATGTTTGGTGGTGGATAAATGTTTTAAGCTGAATACGCAAAAATACATCGAAGACAATGTTCGAGAATTAGGTATATTGGCAAGCATCCGAAAAATTCATGATAAATATTAAATAAACACGTGAACTTAGTTTAGTAAACAGCGTAATGATTTGAAAGTAGTAAATGGGCGCACTATTTCGTATCACTATTTTATCCAATTTCTCATGAAATAATGGTCGGATTTTTAATATCTTTGCAACTTTTATTAGTACAAATCTTATTACATAGGATACGAGTAACCTAGCCGCTGTAAAACTTGTGGTGAAAAAGCATTACAAATTGTAACCGAAAATCTACTTGTGGCAGTGGTAGATTGAGCCAATGAGCGAGAGCGCCATCTGTCGTGGAGTTTGTCAGACCAGTTGTGTTTCTGTGTAGTGATATTGCTTAGTCTATAAGCAGGTTTGGCAGAGGGTAACAATCTTCTTGTGTAATAATGCATGTGGTGCTCTAGCTGGTGCTGCCACCTTGTGATCATATTTGGCAGTAGTGTCACTCTCAGTGCAGATCTAGTGAGGCATCATAGGCTCACAAAATTCTTTTTAATTAATCTTGACAGTGTTAAACTAACTAGTACACCAACATAGATAATAACCAATCCTATTCCGGAAGTAGAACGATGATCTATTCATGTTTGGGATTGTTTAGAACATCACAACAATTAATTGCTTTCTACTTGCTGTTTGTACACATGGCGCTAGCTCTTTAAATGAAGTTCAGCATCTTCCTAGCAATCAAGAACCTTTTAGATATTTGGAGTCATCATCTAAGTGTTAGATTTTCATACAAGTATATACGTTATTTGCCTGATGTCTTCAGGAATGACCTCTTTGTTAAGACCAGGTTTTTTGTGGCAGGCATCCAACCTTTTTCTGAAGCAGAGAAGTAGCATCCTAAGACACAGCATGCAAGGGATGAAGTTTGACCAGGGTGCAGCCGTGGCTTTTATCAAGAGATTGTGCAACATATTCTTCAACAATGTCCAGTCCACCATTACCGATTTCACGAAGGCATTTGCTAGATCTACTGGGTGCTATTCAGGTACTGGGCTAACGTAGGTGCACTAAACTTCTAGACGAAGCTTCAAATCTAAATGTAGGTGCTTATATTTATACTTCATGTCAAAATGTCATGTCTCACGAAACAGTTTGTTCATGAAATAAGCATTTAAAGTTTACGGAGTAGTATTGGCAATGCGCATGTCATAAAGATAAACAGTTCTTTGATGCCGGTAACAGTCACTATGTTATTGTGGATTTTAGTTGAGGTTTTATAAATTTCTTTGTTATTATAACTTTATTGATTGCTATGGTTTCTATTTTGAGCAAGGCACGACAGGTGGTGAGTTTATCCTCACTTCCCAGTATTTGCTGTTATCTTCCAGCCCTTACGGTGTGGTGCATCTCCGAGTTTGACTACTTTATGGTGACGTTTAACAAGGAAACTTTCACGGGGGAGAACACAATGTCTGCCATGGCTGAATGCATCGATGTTACACACAAGCATTGTGTAGAGGTACTAGTTACATATTGTTTAGTACCGTTACATGCATGAATTATAGCAATAATATTCCTGGCGTAACATGAGACTGCAGCATTTTATTGTTATAAAGCTAGTATATATAATTTATATATTTTTTACATGTCTCTGTATGTTAATTGGAGGTCTATTGTAAAATGCCTTCCTTCACATATAGATGGTAGATGGTACCAACTCATAGAAGTTCAAAATATATGCTGGCATACCAGCTAAATTGCATAGCCTGATGGAGGGAATTACTATATAGGTAATTATTGTATCCCCCGAACGAAGTTCGTGGGGATACTATGGGTTTGGCATCGTCGCGCCGCCGCTGCCGCAGAGATTTCCTTGTGAACGCTCTACCGGCTGCAGTTCTTCTCGAATCATCTTCATCTTCAAAGCGAAGACGCCAATCGTTTTTGGTGTGGGCGGAGTCATCGTTGCCATGGTAACAACATTTTTTGTCGAAATATTCTAGAACCTGTAACTTCTGCACTTTTTACCCGATTTTCATGAAATTTATATTTGTATTAAAATTTATATTTAAATTTATATTAAAATTTAAATTTAAAAATTTAAAAATAAAATTTAAATTTAAAAATAAAAATATAAATTTAATATTTGTATTAAAATTTGTATTTAAATTTATATTTAAATTTATGATTGTCATCAAATATATATATATATACATATATATATATAGGACATGTTATATCGGCCCTGTGTGCCAAATTCCATGACAATCGGGTAAAAACAGCACAAGTTACAGGTTCTACAATATTTCCACAAAAATGTTGTTACCATGGCAACGATGACTCCTCCCACACCAAAAACGATTGGCGTCTTCGCTTTACCATAACGCACCTTCATGCCAAATTTGAAGATCATCTGAGATCGGGTAAAAACTGCCCACCAGGTCACTGCGACCTTTATTTCACCTTTACCTTGACCTTGATCATATTTCCCTTCCGCTCTCTAACTCAGCCCCTAATTGACCTAGCACGACCAAACTTGGTATGCTTACACATCTTGGGGAGAAGGTCTGTCGCTTACCAAAACCACCACTGCCCTTGACCTTAGTTTGACCTTCACCGTCGACTTACATTTCCTCTTCGGCCTCCTAGGGTAACCAGATTCCATATACTTGCACATCTGAGGCACACCAGTTGTCTAACAAGCCTTTGTCTTTGTGACTTATTTAACTTTACCTCCCTTCTACGTCCTTACAGAGATATTCCATTCATACTAGATCACGGGGGATACATGTAGTTGGCGACAACTGCTCGTTTCTAGTTGAAATATTTACTGCAGACCAGTAACAACAAAATTAGAGCAGAAGGGGAGAAATGCTAGATGAGCATGTTTTAATTTGCACTTGTGGCAGGTGCTTTTCTCTCCCTCCTAAAGGGAGGAAGAGGATATGAGGCGCAGAAGGACTAGAGTTGTGTAGTTGTCCCCACCCTCTTTACTAGCCATACTTGGTAGAGGAAAACTAGAACTTGGTTGTTTTTTTACACTTTTAACCTTGCACCGAATGTGTGTGACTGAACATTTCAGCTGCAGGATCAAGGGGTGGACCTCACGTATGGTTTCTACTCACTCATCACGGATCATGAGAATGGCGTTCTGCTGCGGAGCAAGGAGAAGCTGATGGAGGCTAACAAACGCAGTGCCGTGGTAAGAACGGATCTCTGTCATTGTAGATTGTGCATTGGTCAGCGCACAGCCTGCATGTTCTAATGGGCTCCATGCAGGCTTGATATTTTATAGTTATAATTTCTTTCACGTGTCTGAGCTTGAACAACCTTTATCAGAGTTTAATTTTATTTATGATACATTATTAATGCACACATACGCACATGGACACACACAGACACATTCCCTTACGCATGCACACACTGGCAACAAGTGCACGTATGCACATGCAGGAATGCACCACGCATGCACAGACATACTACCTGGAATATACACCTACATATACACATGCATACATATATATATATGCATATATATATATATTATATATATACATTATACATATACATATACCTGGTATATATATCTACCTCAGGAGGACACATGGAAACCGATGGACCTTCAAGACAAACCTAGTCTCGACAAGTTTCTAACTGAAATGAGCAACATTGGTGTTGCAAGCATACACGCATTCGTTTATGGTAAGCAGACATAGTCAGTGTTGCAGGTGACGACTGTTTTACGGGGTTGATTAAATATTCGAGGTGACTAATATTTGAAAATATAAAATAAAAATATCACACCAATGGCAGATCTTATTTTAAGTGGGGTACTTCAGGCACAGATGCCTCCTTTTACTCAAAATATCACCAAATTTGTGAAAATTTTGGAATGTCTCCCTGATGCCACTATGCTAGTGTATCTGTGGCTTGCATCAAACAGTATGAGCAAGCCTAATAACAGTCTCGCTCAGGTCGAATCTTATATCTCTCTCCCCCTGCACATCATAAAATTTTGAATGCTGCGTGTTGCAGACGACGTGTGTATTTCGCTGACGAAGAACACGGTGCAGTTCAGTAAGAGCTACCTCGTCTACATGGACGACGTACTGAAGATGTACCAGCGCATGAACCACGCCGCCGTTGTGCGCTGTCTCACTGACCTGCTCAAGGCCCAGCTGCTCTACATAGAAGCCTCGCTCAAGTCCGAGAAATACGCAAAGGAGGTGAGGTGTACTCGAGTGTTTCTGACGACAGGGGCACGCCTCAAGTATAGTCATAGGTGACTCTCTATTTTGACGGTATGATTGCGAAGAAATGACACGTTATGCAATTAGACTGACGGTGGAGGTTTGACGTTTCGATAACTTTGCAAATGTTATCTGGGCGAAAAATAAAAAGGTTTTCTTTCCAATCCGTTTCATAATTGATATTTGCTGCTATTGCCAGTCAGCGGGGACCACGTAGTCTGAATGTATCTGTTCATCTTGCTTGCAGCACAAGTTCATTCTGAAGAACGCTCACTTCCTGCTGGAGACAGTGCTGACGCTGGCCGAGCGCAGGTTCGAGCAGAGTGTCGGCCATCCCTGCGACAAGCTAGCACACATGCACCGCGAGATGAGCCGGCTCAAGGGTGTCGCCAAGCACACCACTGTCGCCTACGTGTGATGCACCCCACACACCCACCCCGCCCATGTGCAGTGCAGCAGCGTGGCCTTGCACAGACGGGTACGAGATGACCTGGGGGTGGTGGTGGGGCTTACATGGGTAGAACATGGAAGGAGTGTTAGGCTGGGGTTCACATTGAGTGTGGCACTCATACAGAATGTGGCATGGGTGCACTCATACAGAATGTGGCGTGGGTGGCACTCATACAGAACGTGGCGTGGGTGGGCATTGTACAGAACGTGGTATGTACAGAATGTAGCGTGGGTGGGCCTCATACAGAATGTGGCATGGGTGGCCCTAATACAGAATGTGGCATGTGTGGGCCTAATACAGAACGTGGCTTGGTGGCGTGGGTGGGCCTAATACTGAACCTGGCTTGGGTGGGCCTTGGACAGAACATGGCATGGGTGGGCTTTGTACAAAGTATAGCATGGGTGGGCCTAATACAGAACGTGGCTTGGGTGGGCCTTGTGCCTTGTACAGAACGTAGCATGGGTGGGCCTTGTACAGAATGTGGCATGGGTGGTGGGCTTTGTACAAAGTGTAGCATGGGTGGGCCTAATACAGAACGTGGCTTGGGTGGGCCTTGTACAGAACGTAGCATGGGTGGGCCTTGTACAGAACGTGGCATGGGTGGGCCTTGTGTAGAACGTAGCATGGGTGTCAGGGTGGGGCTCATTTAAGGCAAGGAACCTGGCCTGGTTGGGATAGTGGGGCTCACACACAAGAAGTATGTGGGATGGGTGTTGGGGTGGGGCTCACACAAGGAAAGAACATAACGTGTGTGTAAGGGTGGGGCTCACACAAGGAAAGAACATAACGTGTGTGTAAGGGTGGGGCTCACACAAGGAAAGAACATAACGTGTGTGTAAGGGTGGGGTTCACACAAGGAAAGAACATAACATGTGTGTAAGGGTGGGGCTTACACAAGGAAAGAACAAACGTGTGTGTAAGGTGGGGTTCACACAAGGAAAGAGCTATGTGTGTAAGGGTGGGGCTTACACAAGGAAAGAACATAACGTGTGTGTAAGTGTGGGGTTCACACAAGGAAAGAACGTGTGTGTAGGGTGGGGTTCACACAAGGAAAGAACATAACGTGTGTGTAAGGGTGGGGCTCACACAAGGAAAGAACATAACGTGTGTGTAAGGGTGGGGCTCACACATTTGATAACCCTCAGGCAGGCAACTCCTGGTGAGCTACAAGTTTCCAAGATATGAATCATGCTAGTAGTTGGAACAGCTTATAATGTGTACTGTGATATAAATATGTACTGTCTACTCATAAATGTACTACTTAATATAATAATATCATGCGTGAAAACATGGCAATAAATACGTTGCCATGACTACTTTATAAATTTGAAAACAAGAATGTAAATGATAGTACTTTTAGATACTTAAAAGTAGTACTTAGTACTTTAAAATGTACTGTTATGTGGCATTAAACTTGATTATTACGAAACAATCATGAGGAAATAAACTTCAAAGTTTCAGTTACTCTAATTTTATTTTGTTTTATACACAAGTATAATAAGCAACTCGTCAGGGCTGACAGATAATATTATATTAAAATATTACATACATCTGAGTACCATTTACAAAAATGCCAACATATTTGCATATTGGGTGATAAATTGTATTACTGGTTAAAACTATCATGACTATCTTGCCAACAAATTAAGTAAATTAATTTACCGATATAGTGAACAATAAATGAAAATACATGTTTTGTTACAGTTTTGTAACTGAATCAGTATAATGCCTTACTGACTGTAAGTGTGAGATGATAGGACATGTATGACATCCTTTTAAACTTTTAAAAGGATTTATTAAGCTTTAAACTTTTAAAACTTATCCTTTTAAACTTCAGCTATTACAATAAGTCTGCCAACCCTTCCGAGAACCATACGTAACAGGCCAATGCTTATTAAGAAAATTTAAAACATTCCTCTTTCCTGTACACTGTGCACCTTTATTTCTCACGATTGTAAATACGTTGAAGAAGGTTCCAGAACATTTCTGCTCACTTTTTGGTGCCAAACTTCTTTGGCTTTGCACCTGCTTTTCCTTTAAACCGCCCTCCTTTCTTAAACACTTTAGCTTTCCGGCTGTCCTGTACAGAGCCAGGTCTCGTTGCTCCAGCCTGTGCAGTAGTTACTTTCTTTTTGCCTTTCGTTTTGGCTCCAGTCTGAGCAGTAGCCAATCTTTTCTTCTCTTTCGTTTTCTTCTCCCCTGTTTTCAGTTTACTTTTTACTGTACTCTGCCCTCCTGCTGGCGTTGACTCTGCGTCGTCTCCACTGCTGCTCTCTACTTCCTCAGCGATCACCTCCGTGGCATCCTCTTGCTCATCCTCATCATTGGCTAAAACGTAGACAACAATCACTAGCAAACGGCACTTCTGAAAAACATCTCTTTGGCTTGGTAATGCCACACCCAAATTCCCACACAATACACAGTACACAAGTCTCTAGTCGGTCTCAAGAATGAATAAGAGCTCGTGGTCAAGTTTATTGCCTCCATGAAAGGGCGAGCATTTACATTTTATGCAGCATTGTAGATATTTCATGCCTCCGGCTATATCTCTATCTGTCTATACCACATATATTGGATACATACATCAAAACTGCTGGACCCCAGTGAAAAGCTGTCAAAAACGTTTGTATACACACTACCATTCCTTGATTACCTCATATAAATGTCCCCAAAACACCATAAACAAGCTTTGTAAATTGATGAATATAGTTTGCAAATTTTAAACAAGCCACCCTGAACGTTTGTTCATAAATTACTTGAGTGAGTGCAGGCGGCACAGCAACAGCACCTAGTCTAGTCTAGTATACGGTATAGTAGTTTTGTACAAAAACGAAATAAACCATTTTTAAAAACCTCACAAGTCACAACCTAGCATTAAGATAATAATAACTTCTTAGTAACTTTCTATGATTAATCGATAGTATAATTATAAGAATTTTGGCGTATTTACGTACTATATTGCATGTCTTAACGACACACAGAACCGCTGTATTAATATTACATCGCACAAAAGCGTGGTACGCTTTTGTCCATGTAAACATCGGAACACAAAAATTGAACAAGGCAGATTTTGTGTCGAGTCTATCTGATCAAAATATGTTTATGTGCAAAATACTTGCATAGATGTTGTAGAACGTAGAACACTACTTTTATTAGACACAATGGATTTCTGGGGATAGCCCTGCCTTTTTAAGTCATTGTATTATTATTGCCATTTTTAGATAACTAATTTACGGTTATGGAACGTGACGAACCTTTAGGTTTAGGGTTGGTATTGGTGATCTTCTTAAACTTGGCCACATAGAAGCCATCAAGGTTATGTGTGTGTGGGTAGAATCGTCGTGTCAGCTTCAGGCTCGGATGGAAACGATGTTCACGGTACCTGGAAAGATGTTTGCCTGAGTTAATGTCATCATTGCCAAACTGTGACACGCACACAGTCAGGACTGCTAATAAAATATGGTAAATCAGTACTGGGGTTATGCACGATTGATTTTTGACTTGTTGCACAATTGTGGCAAGACCTGGTTCTTATTATGTAGAGAAAGGCATAAGATTGTGCATTCACCTTGAAATCTAATAATTTCAATGACTACTACCACAGTTATTGTCTGTTAGAACAGAGGACTATGAAACTGATGCCATAAATGCTTCTTACCTTGCAAACCCTGTCTGCCCAAAGTCTAGACCAGTTGGTACCAGTTTCACATTTCGTTTCTTTAGCGCATAATCAATCACCCATTCATTTTCCTCTACCTGCAAAAGACATATACATGTGCACTCATGCACGCATGCAAGCACGCACGCACGCACGCACGCACGCACGCACGCACGCACGCACGCACACACGAGTATGCATATGAAAAAATTATAAACTTGTCACCTTGACGGACTTGCGGCCCCGGTTTTTGCGCGCAGCGCACAGCCGCGCCCCAACGCGAATACGCCGCCCCCTTTTTGTCCCCTTAGACAGATATCTGAGACAGGGGTCTGAAAACGCACTCCACGAAAACTGGGCGCAATCCAACCGACATTTCGGGATGGACGGCTTGAGGCCATCTCCAAACGGCCCCTAAACTTTTTTTGGGGTGGCGCGCCTCATGGCTAAGACGTAGTGGCTCCTACAAGAAACTCCAACAAATGCTGTCAATCAGCAATGACGCGCTCGCTCATTGGCCGCTACGCGATGACGTGCGCTTCTGCCGAGTATAGCGTTACGTCTATCACAGAGGTTTTAACGAAGACGTGTACGGCGCTCCACGTGGGCTGGCACGGTCTAGATGCTATCTATCTCCAAAAGCGCCTGGCTCCGTACGTGCGAGGTTTTTATCAACCTCTTGACCCCGCTGGCCGTGGCGACGGCACGTCGTGCGAGCACGTGCTGGCGTGGCCGTGGGAGTTTTTACACGTAGCTAATCCTACACTACGCCGCCACACTGACACACAAATATATATATGCACATGTTTTTACGAAGACGGCGGAGCGCGACATTCCAGCCTCCCTCCTCCCCCGCGCTCACGTGGCGGCCGGGCACGGTCGAAATGCTATATCCAACAAACCTGGCTCGGGGAGTTTTTGCGCCGCGGTGACTTTCGTAGTAAATAGTAAATAGATTTTGTATTTATTTA
>NW_014577244.1:236045-248109 GCF_000485595.1 Priapulus caudatus
CAGACGAGTATGCATATGGAAAAATTATAAACTTGTCACCTTGTCACACAACAAGATTAAGGCTATGTAAACCAAAAGCCATACATTGGTGATGATGGGTGTTAAGTTTCCAATCCAAAGTGCTAGCACTTACAGTTATAGAGCAAGTTGAGTAGACGATGTAGCCACCTGTTGCTGACTTAGCATCACAGCAATCAATGGCAGCTAGGAGCAGCTCTTTCTGCAAGTGTGCACACCTCTGTATGTCTTTACAATCCTGCAATGCATAGAACGAGAAAATGACGATACATCATAACACACTATAGAGTTGTACAGCATTTACTGTATTCAGAAGGGGGATGAGGTTTGTAGAGAGATCTACTATATAACATGCAGTATATGAAACATAACATGAATACAAACAACCAAAGCACCAAATGTTAAAATTAGGCTTTCATTCCTCATTACTATTTAATGTTAAAAAATGCAACTCATTTTTTTAAATAAAACCTAATTTTCTATTTCCATCCAAAACCATAAAGCATACCTTGTTTGTTTTTACAGCTGGATCCTTAGCAATGACCCCAGTACCACTACAGGGTGCATCAAGCAGAACACGGTCAAATCCAGTCATAACCTGAAATAAGTCCAAAGTGAATATTATCAAATAGCGATCAACTAGAGAGGCACATAGAGAACTATAGAGAGCTTAGTTATTAGCTATAGAGAGCTTAATTAAAATGAATGTTATTTGCCATGACCTAAAATGTATCAAACTAATCTGCTGGTACTTTAACGATAATGCAACAATTCCAATTAATAATATCATATTGACCCATATTATTTTCAATATAAATTTTTAAAACTGAAAGCCCAATTCGGATAATTTACAGGCATTCACGTTCATCTGCACCTTTGGAAATTTTCGGCCATCCAGATTGGAGACGACACAATTTGTGACGCCCATCCTGTGTAGATTACCAACTACGGCTCGACTACGGTCCTTGTTAGCATCGTTCGCAAACAGCATGCCTGTATTCTTCATCAGGGCAGCTATTTGGAAAACATGTACATTCGTAATCATTTAGACTATATTATAAAGTGTATCATGTAGAAGTTCTTACCAAGTGTGAGAATACGTGCGCACTACATAGTCCTCTGATACTGTAGACACTAACGCATTCTAGTAATGATTGTAAACAACATGAGCAATGGTTCTTTAGCAAACTTAAGTTCATCAAAATTAAATGAAAAATAACTTTGTCCAAATAAAAACTTTCACTTGAAAGTCACATGAGGACCTATCAATGTGCCAGTTGGTTTATATAGCACCATCACTAAGGACACTCTTACGACAAAGGAGGCTAAAGGGATCTATCCCTGGTAAGAGCAGCTTACCGATATACTGTGTCTTGCCACCAGGGGCAGCACACATGTCCAGCACTCGTTCATTCTCCTGAGCAGCCAGAGCCATTACAGGCAGAAAACTGGAACCACTCTGTATCATGTAGTGGCCTGCCAAATATTCTGGGGTTGCACCTGTATTAAATAGGAATTACACACTAAACCTTCGATCTTTTATGACTATTCATAACTACATTTAATATTATCTAGGAAAATAGGTTATAGTACAACATCTGCTACTCACAACTGATCACTGTTATTGAATTATGCAGTTACAATATATTTCACCACCTTCACTTTTAAATACTCTTGAATTTTTGTTGCATTGTGAATATAACTTGTTTGTGCTTTGCAATTTGATTCCTGGGAGAAAAATTTCACTAGTAATTATTATCCATTTAATGCATTGTTGAATCTCTGCAGTTGGCTTCATGTGCTAAAGCTCACAATAGTGTGCGACAAAGGTAATGCTTGGATCAATTAAAAACAACTAAGAAGATGTTTAAATCTAACAATAACCCGTTAGCACATTTAACTAATTAGCACAGTGCTTACCTACGGGAACCTGGGAATCATAAATCACCAGTCCTGTTTTTGACCACTTTCCTATAGGATCCAAGTTCACTCCTCTGTTGATAAGAGCCTAAGATGCAAAAGATCATGAATTTCTACGTATGCATTTTTAGATGCCTAGCTCGCAGTCACATGGCTCCACCTGGATAAGCCCATTCAAAACGTCATTATTTCAATGATTCCCACCTGTGCCAAATCCCTTCTCCTGGTCTTCAGTGTGTTAGTTCGGATTGTGACTGGCCTCTGTGCTTCGTTTGCTTCAAGAAATTCCACCAGCTAGAATAAGAATTGCATGACAATATGACAAGTTATTAATTGTGCTGCGAATATATATACACCAATTAAAAACCACACGAAATTTCCGTTGAGAACAACCGATTACTGCCCTAGTTTGTTTTATAGTTGCCTAAATGACTACTGTATATAACCCTGCCCACCAAAAGATGTCTAAGCAAATCGAGCTAAGTAGATGAATACACAAACCTCAGTGAGTGGAAACAACTGCATTAACAGTGCCATTAGAAACTCATTATAGCTGTAATATGTGCACAAGTCACTCTTCAGTTGAGAGAGGTAGTCCTTGCGCTTTCTGCAAACAACACGACACATGAGAACAACACAACGAGATGATTGCTTTCGACTACACCACCACAACATCTGAATAGTTACTGGAATATGTTTCGAGGATCAGTCCAAACATGCTAATTTACCGTATCATATTTACATCTGGTATGCAGTGCACATTCCCACATAACAACCTCCAGATCATCGACAATGAAACACTACTGGTGATTCTTATGACACCAAACAGATGTTCATGTTACGCATTGAAGCCCACATCTTCCTTTACATATCCCCAAGTACTGCGTACATCGTACTTTATTTGTTCCACATTCCTGCTCATCGCTCGATTCATATTTCAAACCGATCACTCACCTGTTTTCTTCTCGGCGATTCACAAAGTCTCCCAACACAACTAGCACCTCCTTGATTCGCTGCTGGACCAGTGTCAGATCGGCTGGCTGAACAGACTCCTTCTCAATCTCCTGTCCGCTAGGCAGAACATACTTTTCTGTTTCCAATATGTTTGTCTGCAGTTCAGCTTCGGCTCGTGCATCGTCCATCTTCTGCTTCTTTTGCAGCTTCTTGGCTGCCTTCTCAACAGGCAGCAGCTAAGGGAGAAAAACCATTAAAATAAGTGTCCCTTATGTAATACGTGCCTTATAGTGGTATTATTGTTTAAACAAAATGCCATCAATGAATGAAATGGTTTTTTATGAATCTTTTAATATTAATCACCAGGTTCAGCCAGCCATCAACATGAATTAACAAAGCTGTCGGGATATGCGTCAAATAAATGTGGGAGTATACTTAAATATAAAGGGATCAGTTTCGATTTGTAAAATAAATGTCAGCCGATTAACTGAAACAACAAGCAGTTTACTTCGTGACAATAGCAGATGATAAAGTGATCGTATATCCTCATCATATAGTCATCAGTCATCATCGTCAATCGTCATCACGTGCTACCCAGAGCTGGATGCAGCATTATCCCATTGTCAGCTATGTTGTCAATTCATCTGCTGCTGAAAAATACCAGTATATAATAATAATAATAATAAAAAGTAATAATAACCATAACTAACTACGAAGAAAAGAAGAAGAAGAAGAAAGACAATAATTATTCATGAGAATATATACTTGAGCTTTATCCACAACAACTGTTATTTAAAGACCTTGAAAATAAACATGGTTTGATAAAGTAAGGTCCTAAAGACAATTCGCTAAAAAATCATGACTCTTGCAGAATAAGTGGGGAGCACTGCATTAGAAAATCACATAGATATATCGCAGTGTGCTACTGCACTTGAGCTAGTAACAATATAGCAACTGCGCAGAATACATGAATCTTTGATTGAATGCATTCTAGAACCATCATAGACCCTAAACTATAACAAGTGCCGGCAAGCAACAGCGCTGCAAAGCTGAGTGTACGTAGCCGGGTATGTCTCTAATAAACTCACTGGCAACCGAAATCAAGACGGTCTCTCCGCACTGCGTTCGCCCCAGAGCATTACAGATACTACTAGATCAGATCAAAATCTATATAGCTTTGCGAAGCCGTACGTAAAGTAATAAGATACAGCTGTGTAATTAATTACATCACTAAATTAACATGGATATCGTTTGGAGCGCGAGCGAGGTGGTGGGAGGGTGATGGGGAGGGAGAGGTGGATGGGAGTACGGGGAGGGGAGGGAGGGAAAGGGGAGAGGGGGAGGGAGAAGGGAGAGGATGGTGAAGAGGAGGTCGGGGGAGTGGTTCTATAGTCAAAGCAGTTCGTCCCTTTAATTAACAGTCACCAAACCGTGTTGACGCTCGTCTTGAGGTCAAAAGGTTATCAGAACTTACTCTTCGCAGTAAGCGGAAACACATTATGTCCTTTCAATAAAGTATAAAAATGGTCGTGAGCGCTGAAACAAAAAATTTTTCACTCTGTCCGTTAGGCCATGTCGTCAGAAAATGTCTGATGTGACCTTTCCCCCCCTGCCCTTTGACCTGTGACCGCCAATTTCGCACTGGTGATGGGTTTCCTGCCCATCTCACTATACACCAAATATTAAGAGCATAGGTCGAGCCGTTTAGATTCGTGCCGCAATTCAGCATTTCCTCCCTATACCTTAAGTTGAGGAGAAAATGTTCCCCCTTCTTTTATACCTCTTGACCTTTGACCTTTGATCTTTGACCCCAGCTTCGACATGCCAACTCGTTTTCGGATTACCCCCCTACGTCCCGACTTTCGAATCCGTACGTTGAGCCGTTTAGATTTGTGCCCAACTGTTGACAGACGGACGGACACACGGACGCACGCACGCACGCACGGACAATCATGCGATTCTACAAGCTGCATCTGACTATGTCAGATGAGCTAAAAATGTGAGAATAACAAACCATGTCATCGTCATCACTGTCATCTTCATCTGACGGTTCTAGAAGAGCCTTCTTCTTCACTTGCTGCCGAGGTTTCAGCCACTGTTTGTTGTCGTCAGTGTAGCCTGCAGTGATCTCCTCCTCACCTGCTCAACAGACACAAGAACCTTAGCCGATCAGCTGCACCACAATTTTTCACATACAACAAAGGTATTATCTCTCATGGTCTCCGACTTTTAAGCAGAGGATGGAAGACATGCGCACACGCAGACACGCACGCATGCACGCACGCACGCACGCACGCACGCACACACACACAAAAAGATAGCCCATAGCCTAAAATGATGGATAGATTCATGTGCTGTACAAGATGACGTACACCATGTACTAGTCTATAACTAATGTGTATTTACTTCAAACCTCAAGGTCTGTACTGAAACTACTGTATAAGCTGTATATTTCGCGGTGGTTTAATTTTCTCGAATTTCGTGAACGCGTCCCCGACCCTGAAAATAACAATGTTCACGCGAATAATTCATACCGAATAATACAGAATAATTCATAATTCACCGACCGCAAAATTAACCACTCGCGAAATTGTCCGTCAAGTCTGAATTTGCGAAAATATCTGTACGTGAAAAATACGGCTTTTACAGTAATCTGAAATTTTCACTGGGCAACAGCAAGGAGCTAAATATAACAAGGAGAGGAAGCGCCGCCATATCTGGCCCAATTATTTGCCATATTTGGTCATATTGGTCCAGAACAGATTAGTGTTCTATTGTCCCTGGGGGACGGATCTGCACAGCCGTTTCAGCTAATTATGGTCCATAGATGGCGTCCTTGAGGCGAAAAGCACACAACCAATCCGCTTCCTCTCCTTGTTATATTTAGCTCCTTGGGCAACAGGGCTGGTGATCTAAAAAAAAACTAATAGTCCTTAACAATATTTATCAGCCCTTAATTATCTGGAGTGTGGTGCTGAAACGCCATGGTGAGCAGTATATAAAAATATATACATTCACGAGTGTTGTACATACAGGGTTTTATAAAAGAAAAAACTGCCACTTACTTGATTCACCTTCAATTTCTGAATCTTTCTCTTCGTCACCTTCTGGTTTTTCAACTGGCAAGGCCTTCTTCTTGAAAGGTGGGGCATCTTTGTGATGCTCTTTTGTCTCTTTCTTAGCCAACCTTTGCAGAGGAATAATAATTATATAGCACTACAACTCTACAATAAAGAAATGCAATTTAAACTTTGATCATTCCATTGATGTGATGTACGAAATGTGATAATATACAAGGTAAAAAGTAGGGGTGGGACGCCACAGGTAACTCACGATAAGACGCATATCATGATACACCTTTCACAAAAACGATACGTATCACGATACTTTCAGGAGCAAACTATACACTTAATGAGTACCCTACCGATCATGTGAATGCCTACAAATCAGTATAGTGGAAGGCTCAGTAAACAACTGCTATGGAACTGTGAAGTGTATCATGCTTCTTCTGTTTTGAGATGAAACTATGCTACCAAAAGATATGAATTTTATTGTGTAAGTATACCAAGTTTGGTCGCTCTAGGTCAATAAAGCCTAGGACACACTGTGCGATTTCCTACGCTGGCCGCTTGCGATCGATAAATACGGTGCCAGGTCCGCGCGATGTGTACGGTCTCACGGCAGCGTATTTCGCACGCGATCCCATACGCCCGGCTGATCGCTCGCATTCAACATGTTGAATATTTCCGCACGGTTTTTCATCGCTTGCGTATAGCGCATGCGCTTGCATGCGCTTGCGCCAGCGCGCCCAACAATGAATCATCGTGTTCGAACGCGATTGTTTTTAGCAGCCAATCAAGTGTAGCAACAAAAGCTAGGAAAGCCGTTGGAAGTGGTTGGACACCTGTAATGAAGGAAATATTGGCATCAAAGAGGGAAAGTTAATTACAAAGGCCGGAAAGCATTAAGGACAGTGGAAAGGGGACTTACCGGCTAGCCCTAAGGAATAGAATGCCGGCACAGTTTTAGAAAACAATAAGTCTTAGCCGACGATTTAGATTATCGTGGCTACAATGGTCAGGCACACTACGAGCGGTCAGGCTGGCCGTTCAAAAGCAATTCCATTAAGACGCCCTGAGGCGCGCGTCAGGGACGTGCGGAGGCCATGCTGACTCAGATAGAGGCAATGATCCTTGAAATATTGATAATATACCGTGTTACTAGACATAGTCGTTCGAACTGATCGACACCTTGGTATGTATCATAGGCTTATAGTGCAGGATTAGGCTCTGCGTATTGTTGTCTCTCTCGCTCTTTAAAGCTATTTTGAGTCATTGTATTTGGCGTTACTTACGGTACGTACCTCTGTTTACAATATACATCAACTCTGTTGGTCTATTCTATGAGAAACAGTGAGTGGAGCAAATTGAGTACTCTGTACGTGAGAGAGACGGAGCACCAGCTAAGAACATAGACCAGTGATAAATTGTAACTAACCTCTGTGCACGCAGGCAAGGCGTGCACTGGTATACGATTTTATTAACACGCAAACGCTGTTGTTTGTTTGCTTTAAGTTGGCGATCGTGGTAAAATATTTATATATAGTTGTTGTAGTACATGTCTGGTTTGATCTATCATTCTATGCTAACTCAGGGTAATTAACCCGCACAAGCAGAAACTTTGGGGTTTTGTACACGCATTGGTCTAACATCTGCTACACCGAACCACGAGTTCCACACACACGCACACCTGAGCGTACACGATAAACGCAGGCGAGAAAAGAATCAGTTAAAACCGTACAGTGTCCAGCCGCATGTACGCGCAACTCGTACGGCGTTCTAAAATCGTGCAGCAACACATATATGCTGCCGGGCCAGCGTACAGAATCGCTAGTGTGTCCTAGGCTTTAGGGGCAGAGTTATATGATCAAGGTCAAGGTAAAGGTCAAATAAAGATCGCAGTCGACCTGGTTTTTGTACGCTGCCACCTTATCCCAAGATGTGTAGGTATACTAGTTGGTAGCACTAGGTGAATTAGGGGCCGAGTTAGAGAGCGGAAGGGAAATATGATCAAGGTCAAGGTAAAGGTCAAATAAAGGTCGCAGTGACCTGGTTTTGGTACGCTGCTCAACTTCTCCCCAAGATGTGTAAATATACCAAGTTTGGTAGCTCTAGGTCAATTAGGGGTCTAGTTATAGAGCGGAAGGGAAATTGTCTGCAGCGGCGGCTGGGGAAACATGAAACCATAGTATCCCCGCCGACTTCGTCGCGGGGGATACGATTACTCCAATTAAATTACAGAACAATAAATTTGGAAACTAGACTGGACTGAATTGCATTGAAATACAAATATGTTATGGTACATGCCTTTTTCTTGAACGTTTAGATGGTGCCTTCTCTGTATCACCATTTTCTAGTTCTGTAAAAAAAATATTTGTTATAGAAAATAAATATGTCTGACATTATATGCATTAACAGATATTTGTATACTTGGATATCAATAAACCAACTTGGCATTAAAAGTGAAACAGGGCATGCTCAGTGAATTGGTTTTATATAACCAGGTTATAGTCTCACCTACCATCAAAACATCCAATACAATGTTGTTACATAGACTGACTGGATGTTTGCTTCAGAAAGCAGTATAATTTTGACATTTACTCATAACATTAATTTACTAGTATAGTGCCGGATGTGTAAATGTCAAAACAATTTCATACAACTAAAAGGTGGTGGAGCAGTGTAAAGAAGGCAGTGTTTCCCCTGCATTGACACAAGCGAGGCGAGCCGCCTTGCTCAAATTCTCAGCTGCCACACAGAAATTTGTGCAAAACACTGCCTTGCTGACGAAAATCACTGTTCTTCCATAGAACAATGCTTATAATACACCAAATATAGCTTAGAATGTACCAAATTGCACCATTTAAAAAAAAAATCTGGGGGGCATCCCCCCAATCTGGACGACCACCCGTGGTGCTTGCTTTGCTAGGACCTCGAAAGGTGTAAACACACCATAAAAATTCCTCACAGACCTTTTTGGTCAGGGGAAACATTGAAAGAAGGTATATATAATATACATTTACAATTATGCACATTATTTTAAATACTCTGACTGCTATTATGCATTGGTAGTTAGTTAATCAGTGAGTGAATCCCTACAGCCTAGAAATGCCAATGGCACCACATGTATTTGGGCCAATTCAATAATAAAATAATAGAAGATAAACAAGAATTGCATTTACTACAAAAGTTTTCATGTTTATCAAATATCTTTCACCTATTATCAGTAATAATTCCCCCGTAAATACCATTCTGATGCTCCTCTGCAACACCGTCTCACCACACACATGCCACTGTGCATAAACTCACAGAAATATGCAGAGAGGGTAGGACAGCGTGAGAGCCAAATTTGCACAACACTCGCATTGTTTCACACCTTCACAGCACAAACGATCAAATACACAATATACACACATCTGGTACGCACGCTTTCCCACGTGCACTACCTTCCTGTGGCAGAGTGTGGCCCTGACGCTTGCAGAACTTTATGCGGCATGTGTGCAGTGACACTGACATTGACATTGTGTGTTGCAGGGGAGCATTTCAATGGCATTTACATGGAATTATCATGCGATAGCCTGTAACTGTACACAATCACAGACTTTAGTAGTAAATAGAGTATCTGTTTATTCACAATAAGTGAATTATTAAAATGCCTTAAACGGCCCAAGTGCCGGTGGTGTGACTGTCATGAGTAGCTTGCAGTTGCACTAACACTGTGCTGCGTGCACACTGCAGTGTCAAGTTAATAATAAAATATATAGATTTAGGCACTGCCTAAAAGTGGAGCTCCCGATAGGTGACTCGACGATAATCTTCGATCCATGGATGCGATTGGATGCATGGAGACGCACGTCCCTAGCCTCCATTTTCGCTTATTATGCAACTTGCTGTGTGTGTGTGTGTGCGAGGCATATCACGTGACAATGGTGTCCCACCCTGCCACTATGACAACTTTTGTCAAAGGTTAATTGGTTGCGGGAAAGTGTTTACTTCTTGAGATAACAAAAACGCGCGCAACGTGACGTAGCGCGTGGGAACTCCGCTGGATGCGTACACGGACGTACGTACGTCGTACGGACGGACGCGCCATCGAAAATAAAGTGGATCATGTGGATGGGTTACCATTGTTTCTTAAGTAAGCCTAGGCTATGGTGCTCCGCTCGCGCGAGACTTAAGGCCGCGTGGGAGCTCCACTATATTGAACACGAAGAAAATATTGAGACCTTGTAAACGTTTGGGCATCGTAGGTTCCCTTTGCTTTCTGGCCTTTCTGCCCGGTCCCCTCTTTTCCGCTGAAGTAAGATCTCGTTTCCTGCCCATGACGACAAATGTAACACTATGCCTAGTTATGTACAAACTGCTATTTCAACTTTACGGTAGGATGCTCTGGTTATATTATGTCAACTTTACACGCTTCCAAATCAACTCGTGGGGGTGTCGTAATAAATATATAGTGCGTTCATTTTAAATATAACATGTATTTTTTCTTTATGTAAATAGTCTTTATTTAAAATTCATCCAATATAAGTATATATAAAATAACACTAATATCGACATGTAATGTTTTATTGTTTATTTTTTGCCAAAGAACGATTATCCAAATACGTTGTTACCATACTAACACAACTACTACGGCTACTATAAATTCATGATGGTACCCTGATGGTACCTATAGATGGCGCCATGGATGGCGCAGGCTCAATGACAGTGGCTCAATGAGCATCATTGAGCATCAGGATCAGAATAAACCCAACACTGTTGATCACAGTATGATTGCAGTTTAGTAGTTTCACGTCTATTATATGCAGTCGGACGCGTCGGTCACGGGGCGATGAAGCATACGATTTGGTAATAACATAATATTTAGAATTATTAAACGTTAAAAACTAGGTGGCGGTAGCTCTACTCTAGTACTATAGCCCGCGTACATTGACTGCCGCAGGCATATATAGAACATTATCGGCTGGAAATACCAACTGCAACCTGTCCCCACCTGTCCCCACGAAAAATGGATCGCAAAACGCAAAATTATCGGGCTTTTTAACACTCATCTATCTACGTGGACATCTCACCTATCTTTTTGAACACTTTACACAACTTTACACCATGTATTTATCCTTTTATTCCACAAAGTAAGCACTACTGGAAATTCCCGTTTGAAATTCTGGCGTGCGTACGCGTGACGTCACCGGTATTGTATAATATACATGCACCGGATCTGTAGGCAAAACACATGACATGTATATACAACTAGCTGGTCTACCCGGCGATGCCCGGGATAAAGGAGAAAAGAGCTAGAATTTAGTCTGCCATGACGGCTGTACTGACCTTATTCTAATTTTATAAATCTGTCCCAAGAATTTCACTTGTGTTGAGTTCTGCAGCGCTTCTTGGTACACAACATTGTTGGTGTTGCCATCTTCAGAGAGGATGTAGAGGTTATCTGGGTTACCGACCTTGGAGCACCCCACATAGAGCTGGTCATGGGAAAACACTGGCTGACTCAGGTTGAGTCGAACGACCTTGAGGGACTGGCCCTGGGCCTTGTTGATGGACATGGCAAAGCTCAGCTTGACTGGAAACTGCAGCCTCTTGAAGTGAAATGGCAGGTCTGATGGGATGAGCGGGATCCTTGGGATGAAGACATTTTCGCCCTTGCCCTTGCCTGTCATGATTTTGGCTTCGATGCCTCTGGGCATGAGCTGCTTGACTGTGAGCCTTGTGCCGTTGCAGAGCTTGGGAGCATCCAGGTTGCGCATTAGCAATGTTCGCGCTGTTCGGCATTCTCTGCAGAGCGTGCTGTTTGATGGGCCAGTTTCTTTGCCCTTGCAGTTGAACTGCTGAAGGACGATCGGCATTTTATGCGATTGCCTGATTTTGAGCCTGACTATAGTTGAGCGCTAGGATTGCTGTTTACTTTTCTGCTGCGCTAGGATTCGTCTTGACTTTTCTGCTGCGCTAGGATTCGTCTTGACTTTTCTGCTGCAGTGTATAGTCGAGCGCTAGGATTGCTGTGTACTTTTCTGCTGCGCTAGGATTCGTCTTGACTTTTCTGCTGCGCTAGGATTCGTCTTGACTTTTCTGCTGCAGTGTATAGCCGAGCGCTAGGA